>NC_073378.1:11192177-11459558 GCF_028641065.1 Leucoraja erinaceus
ACTTATACTCGCAGCATGGTCGACATGAGGTCCTAGGAGGTCTTTGTAACTCTCCTTCATGCTCGAGGGTAGTCTCCGCTTACTCGAGGCCTCAGCCAGGTCGCGGCGTATTTTTCAACGTTGTAAAAAGGTCGCCATGGAAAAAATCGATACTTTTTTTACTCGTAGGTTTAGTCGAAGTAGGTCGTAGTCATGTTATTCGTAGGTAATTGAGGGTAGTCGAAGGTAGTCGTAGATAGTCTTCAACATAGTCGAAGGGAGGTCGAAGGAGATCGAAGGAGGTCGTCTTCACTCTCCACTATTCGGAGTCCAATTTTCCCGAAGCTAGTTGAAGCTAGTCTTCAACATAGTCGAAGGAGGTCTTCAACATAGTCGAAGGAGGTCTTCTACATGACATTTTTTCAAACTCTCCTAAACTTTTCTAAACTCGCGAATTAGTTCGACGCAGTGGGACAGCCCCTTAAATCTTAAAACTTCAGCCCAACTCGTCCATGCCTAACTAGGATGCCCCATCTAATCTGATCCCCTATTGCAACTTTCAACTGCTGAAGACTAGTTGCTCTCTTAGGCACAATTTTTGTGATTTGTCAAGTTAGCTTCTGTTTATTTGTGCCTCCTTGGGATATGTAGGAAAGTGAATTTGATCGCAACAATGTCTTGACTATCAAAAGTAGTTACATAGATTAACTCGTAATGAAGAATGTCGAAACAAGGAATAGCAGATGCTGGTTTACAAAAAAAAGACACAAAGTGTCGGAGAAACCCAGCAGGTCAGGCAGCATCACTGGAGAACGTGGATAAGTGACCCGACCCAAAATGTCACCTATCCATGTTTTCCAGAGATGCTGCCTGATCCGTTCAGATATTCCTGCCTTTATGTTGGGGTTTTTTTTAACATATGGAGGATGCTTAATGCCTGGCACTTGTGCACGAAGAAAGTTCTTAAAAGCCCAAACAAGATATGTTGTCCATGGCCCTTTTTGCCATTGAGAAGTTATGAATGGAACTGACTGGTGTGGAGACAGCAGCAAACATTCCCATTTCTGCAACTTATTATGTACGGTCATGCAATCATACAGCATGGAAACAGGCTCTTCAGCCCAACTCATCCATGCCAACTAAAATGTCCCATCTAAGCTAATCCCATTTATCTGCATTTGGCCAATATCCTTTTACCATTTCCCATCCATGTTCCTGTCCAAGTGTTTGTTAAATACTGTTATAGTACCTGCTGCAACTATCTCATCTGGCAGCTCGTTCCATATACCCACCAACCTCTGAGTGAAAAAGTTGCCCATCACGTTCCTATTAATTCTTTGCCCTTTCACTTTAAACCTACGTTCTCTGATTCTTTATTCCCCTTCTCTTGGTAAAAGACTGTGCATTCACTCACTCTATTCACCACATGATTGTAAACGCCACTGCAAGATCATCCCAGAGGTAACCAGAGAGCAGTCCTGAACCTCTACCTCATAGGGGACCCTCAGCCTATCTTTGATTGGACATTACTGGCTTTACCTTGCACTAAATGTTATTCCCCTATCATGTATCTGTACACTGCGAATGGCTCGATTGTGATCATGTATTGTCTTGCCACTGGCTGGTTAGCGCGCGACAAAAACTTTTCGCTGTACCTTGGTACAAATGACAACAAACAAAATTAAACTAAACTAAACTAAACCCCTTGGAATAATCTCTTAGCCTGCCAAACCTCTTCCTGTAGCTCAGGCCATAAGGTTCTGGCAACATCCTTGTAAATCTTCTCTGCACTCTTTCATAGAAACATAGAAATTAGGTGCAGGAGTAGGCCATTCGGCCCTTCGAGCCTGCACCACCATTCAATATGATCATGGGTGATCATCCAACTCAGTATCCTGTACCTGCCTTCTCTCCATACCCCCTGATGCCCTTAGCCACAAGGGCCACATCTAACTCCCTCTTAAATATAGTCAATGAACTGGCCTCAACTACCCTCTGTGGCAGAGAGTTCCAGAGATTCACCACTCTCTGTGTGAAAAAAGTTCTTCTCATCTTAACATTGGCTTTCCAGCTTAACAACATCCTTCCTGACAACAGGGTGACCAAAACTGAACGTAATACTCCAAACGCAGACTCACCAACATCTTGTACAACTGTGACATATTGAAGCAATTTCTGTACTTCGCACCCTGACCGATGAAGGCCAAAGAACCTAAAGACTTGTCTACCACAGTATCTACATGTGATGCCACTTTCAAAGAACAATGTGCCCATATTCCTAGATCCTGCTGTTCAACAACACACTGCAGGACCCCTACCATTCACTGTTAACATCTTGCCCTGGTTTTAATTCACAAAATGCAACAACTCACACTTACTGTATCTGCATTAAAATCCAGCAGCCATTCCTCGGCCTACTTTCCCAGCTAATCAAGATCCTGTTGTGATTTTTGATGACCATCTTCACTGTCCACCTACTTTTGTGACATCTGCAAGCTTACTAATCATGGTGTGTGCATTCTCATCTAAATCGTTGATATAAACCATAAATAGCAATCACCACCCTCTTTCCGTTCATGAATTTACTACTGATTTCGCATCCCGCAATCTTCCTGGATTTAGGAAAGGTTAATGATGATGCAGTTGAAGCTATTGGACCTAGGGAATAGTACATGTACTGGAAGCTTAAACATCGCCCATGGAGTCATACAGCATGGAAAGGCCAGGTTCAATTATTTCTTTTGTATAATTGGGTTTGTTCAATAACTGCTTTTCTGATGATGAATTTGTCAGGCAAAGTCTATACAATCCCAAATACTTTCAAGTAAATAAAAGGCTTCTATCCCGTTAGTTGGATGAACATTTCAATACTACTTTGATTTTTGTCCTTTGGCATTTTGTTTCATCAAATATATTTGGTGACATAATTTAATATTAACATGTGATGGAAAGCTTTCACATTAGTTTACCATGAGGCTTTAATCTAAATTCAAAAGCATGCAGACATGAAACTTGACTAAACAGCCAGTTGGAAGATTATTACATTGTTTATTTGCATGAAACAATTGTTTTGAAGTATTTATTTCAGCATATGGTACAAGATCAAATGTATTCAGAATGATAGGAACTCTCACTTTAACTTCAGTACAAACTTAAGTAACTTTGTTCTACCAAGCTTTAGCTAAAGGGTTGTAGAGAGCATTCATGCACATTCTGTAATGCCCCTGTCCCACTTAGGAAACCTGAACGGAAACCTCTGGAGACTTTGCGCCCCACCCAAGGTTTCCGTGTGGTTCCCGGAGGTTGCAGGTGGTTGCCGGAGGTTGCAGGTAGTGGAAGCAGGTAGGGAGACTGACAAAAACCTTGGGAACCGCATGGAAACCTTGGGTGGGGCGCAAAGTCTCCAAAGGTTTCCGTTCAGCTTTCCTAAGTGGGACAGGGGCATTAGTCCTCAGGAAGGTGAAGGCTCATTGTTCATTTTATGATCAGATGATGCCATGTTTTAATTTAGTAGCGTGTTTTAGGTAAACCTTTTCAAAACATAGGTAGTTTGCACTTATGTTAGGGGTATTTCTCTTTTAAGCTAATTGTAGTCTTAGTTTATTGTATTGCATTAAATTTTGTAAGGTTTGTGATAATCTGTTAGAAAATAACACGTTATTGGAACAACTCAGCAGGTCAGGGCAGAAACTCTGTGCTGCCATCGTGTGCCATGTGACTTCCAGCTCTATTGACCTTGTTTCTGACCACACTCGCTACTATAGCCGCACGTGTTTCCTCAACACTTGCCTACGCCGCCATCTTGTACCAGATGGCTTCCAGTTCCGTCCCAGCATTTTGTCTTCCACACAAAATTCCAGAATCCGCAGGTTCTTGTGTAGATTGATTATGCATGTCAACCAATCACATGTAGTTAGCATCACCAACCCCACCCCACTATAACGTTTATATTAAGTTCAAGCAGCAGTTGGAATGTTCTGACATCTAACCATCTTTTGTGCTGTTGAAGTATAAGTGCTGATTAAAGATGAGTTTGGATCACAAAGCGTGTCTGGAGTCAGTCTACATGGTGTCAGAAGTGGGATACGAACCCACGCCTTGGAGTCAGTCTACACCTTGTAACTAGATTTGTTTAATGAGTTTGCAAGTGAAGACATGAAAGGGCCATTAAAGACAGTTGAAACTGAACTGAAGGCAGGTACGGGATACTGAGTTGGATGATCAGCCATGATCATACTGAATGGCGGTGCAGGCTCGAAGGGCCGAATGGCCTACTCCTGCACCTAATTTCTATGTTTCTATGTTTCTAACTGAGATTTGCAATATGGAGCTTTCATCTTAGTTGACCCTTGTGCAATATCCGACTCTAGTTTAGTTTAGTTTAGAGAATCAATGTTGAAACGGGCCCTTCGACCCACCAAGTCCATGCCGACCAACCATACACAATTTCTATCCTGCACTCTAGGGGTAATTTTAGAGAAGCCAAATAACCTACAAACAAGTACGTTTTTGGAATGTTGGAGGAAACCTGAGCACCTGGAGAAAACTCACATGCACACAGGAAGAAAGTGCAAACGCTGTACAGACAGCATCCGTAGTCAGGATTGAACCTGCGTCTCTGGCGCTGTGAGGCAGCAACTCTACCGCTGTGGTGCAATGCCACCCAAGTTGTGCTACATTTACATCTTGTGATCGTGCAGTAGATATGTAGTACGCTAATTCTCGTGCCCTGACATTTTCAATTGGTTCAGCAATTGTGATCAAAGCCTGTGGCAGGCTGTTGGGTTGCCATATTTTGCTCTTGAAATATTTTCCCAGGATAGCAGTACCACAACAGTAGAGTTTTTTCCCCCCTAGATTTAATTTAGTTTAAGGCATATTGGGAACAAGTAAAGGAAATTATTGGGAACACATGGTCCAAGGAATAGTCTTCAGCGATCCTTGCTGTTGACCTGTGTTAATATCATTTTGGTTTTGTCTGTATTTCAGTCCAATCTATGTACCAGCGGAGGTAGCCTGTGGAGCAGTATCGCAATTTTAATATAATCCAGCGGATTATAACTATGGATGCTTAGCTTGGTTTCACCAATTTTTAAGTTGAAATACAAAATATCTGTGGGTAAAATATAACTATTTTAATAACATACTGTTGATTAAAAATACCACGTGAACAAGCGCATGCTGCCTCATTAACAACACACCAGGCACTTAGGCCTCACATATGATGTAATATCAACTCAATGTAGTGATGCTGACACATGGTCTGTTCTGAGCACACAGAAGGGTGGAAAATATTCTGTAATATTGTTTGAAATATGAAATTGGTTTGCCTCGAAATGCACCATTGGTTGCTAGCAGTGCGTGAACTGCGTAATGATGGCAGAACTTTGGACACTGCAGCCAATGAGATTTAGCCTGGGTAACGCTGGCTAAAGAGACGAGCTTCAAGGGAACTGAAAACTGGCCAACAGGCAGTTGAAGGCAACTGTTAGCAGCCAGGGCAAAAAGTATATTGGTGGCATTCTGCATTCTGCTTAAATATAATGGTAAATTGAGTTTCACTGTACCTTAATTGGTGCACATGACAATAAACTGATCTTTGGACCTTTGAACATTATTATTTTGGCTCATTCAGCAGTAACTGGAACTTTTATCTTGCTTCTAGTTGCATTATTAACCAAATGAGAGGGTTCTGTGGAATGCTTGCTAAATCAAACTACCCTTCTATCTTTTCTTCACTTATTTGTTTCTTTCTTTCCCATTTTCTTTCCTTTCTCTTCCTTTATTTTTACTTTTCCTCTCTCTTGTGTTTCCCTCTATCCCTCACATGTCTGTCCCTCTTTCACTCTCGGTCTCCCTTCCTCTGACGCTTTTCCCTCCCCCTCTCTCACTTTTCCACTCTGCTTTATCTCCCTTCCTCCCCCACTCTGTCTCTCTCTCTCTCTCTCCCTCCACAAACTCTGCCTCTCTCTCTCCCTCCAAACACTCTGCCTCTCTCTCCCCCTCCTGCCCCCCACTGCTTTCTCTCTCCCCCCCCCCCCCACACTGCCTCTCTCTCTCTCTCCCCCCCCCTCTCCCTCTCTCTCCTTCCCTCTCTCTCTCACACTCTCTCCGTCCCTCTCTCCCCCCCTCTCTCTCCCCCTCCCTCCCTCCCCCCTCCCTCCCTCTCCCTCTCCCTCTCCCTCTCCCACTCCCCTCTCTCTCCCTCTCCCTCTCCCTCTCCCTCTCTCTCTCTCCCCTCTCCCTCTCCCTCTCTCTCTCTCTCTCTCCCTCCCTCTCTCTTTCTCCCTCTCTATCTCCCTGTCTCTCCACTGCCTACTTCTGCAGATACAGCAGCCATGGCAGCAGTGCCTACTCAGGATCTCGACTATACTCTGGGCCCAATGCACCCACCAGCTCCAGCTTTCACTGCAAGACATCCATCTCACCTGCTCCTGAAGCAAAATCTGAGAGGTTTGTGTGATTATTCCCACCTCTGACTGGTCTTTGAGACACAATTGCAAACAGACCTTATGAAAATACACAGCTGGTCTATGCTTATTAGAGTTGCTGTTCTGCTATACATTGTTCTGCAGAATGTCTGAACATTAACTGTTAACCTCTCCTTTCTCTGTAAGGGCGCTGACACATCTGTGTATTTTTAGTGGGTTTTGTATTATTTCAGTTCAGTTCTCCTTCTTTACTTCAAAACACAAATCCATTTTATTATTTTGTGAATTTACTCTTGATCTAGCTTTGCTCTGTGTTAGGTAATTAGAGTTAACTTAAATAAATGGATACACAAGAAACTGCAGACGCTGTAATCTTGAGCAAAGCACCAAAGTGCTGGAGGAACCTAGTGCATCAGGTGGCGTATGTGCAGTGAATTAACTGGCGATGTTTCGGCTTGGGGACCTTCTACAGATCTTGACGTTTGATCTTGGGATATGAGCAGGCAAATGGTTGAAAATGTGATATCTACCTATTTTAATTTAATTAATACCACCCAATGAAAGATAATATTTGATCTGATATTTGATATGATATGAATATTTGAAATAATCATAACCTGACCTGATTTTGTTCTCCTTGAGTTTTCTCAAAGAATACATTAAACTGGAGTTTAATTCACAATAAGGTTGATTTTCTATTCCCATCTAGCCAAACTGCAAAGGGACAGTTCAGATATATGATACTAAAAAAAGGGCATTGTGTGTACAGCAATTAGTGCTGCTGCTTTATAGACAATAGACAATAGATGCAGGAGTAGGCCATTCGGCCCTTCGAGCCAACACCGCCATTCAATGTGATCATGGCTGATCATCCCCAATCAGTACCCCGTTCCTGCCTTCTCCCCATATTCCCAGACTCCGCTATTTTTAAGAGCCCTATATAGCTCTCTCTTGAAAGCATCCAGAGAACCTGCCTCCAACGCTCTCGGAGGCAGAGAATTCCACAGACTCACCACTCTCTGTGAGAAAAAGTGTTTCCTGGTCTCTGTTCTAAATGGCTTACTCCTTATTTTTAAACTGTGGCCCCTGGTTCTGGATTCCCCCAACATCGGGAACATGTTTCCTGCCTCTACCGTGTCCAAGCCCTTAACAATCTTATTTGTTTCAATGAGATCCCCTCTCATGCTTCTAAACTCCAGCGTGTACAAGCCCAGCTGCTCTATTCTCTCAGCATATGACAGTCCTGCCATCCCGGAAATTAACCTTGTAAACCTACGCTGCACTACCTCAATAGCAAGAATAGCACCCATTATAGTACCCATGGACCCAGCCATAGGGAGTTTGCATGTTCTCCATGTAACTGCATGGTTGCTGCCATGTGCCCTAATTTTCTCCCATGGAAAAGACTTACTGGCTGGTAGTTTAACTAACTCCCATCAATTGCCCCCGGTGTAAGTGGGTGGTAAGAGAATTGGGATGCAAGAAGAAAAATTTGATTAGTGTTTGGTGGTCAGCATGAATGATATGTTTGAAGGACCTGTTTCCATGCTTTATGTGATGAGTTCAGTGTTGAATATGTAAAGAAACAGACCGTAATTACTAATAGTAATGTGGCTGGGAACTTCTACATTTTGTAGTTCTTCCACTGCGTCTGTGCTGGGACTTCTGTCGACAAACTATTAGAGGGAGAGATCCATTTCAAGCAAAAATCAAAGGGATGAAAGCCTTGCATCTGAAGTGTAAATGTATTGGCTTGAGACACTTTTGCACTGAATTGCTTCTCTTTTTCTTGTAGAGTTCTGTAGACACAGAGTCAAGTCAAGTCAAGTCAAGTCACATATATTTATATAGCACATTTAAAAAACAACTCTCGTTAACCAAAGTGCTTTACATTTGTTATAAGAATAGTATACACAAGCAAGCTACATACATACATACAAATAGCCCTCGCTCAGAGGACGTCAGGAAAGGCTTGGGAGAACAGATACGTTTTTAGTCCAGACTTAAAGGAGTCGATGGAGGGGGCAGTTCTGATGGGAAGGGGGATGCTGTTCCACAGTCTAGGAGCTGCAACTGCAAAGGCACGGTCGCCCCTGAGCTTATGCCTAGACGGCGGGATATTCAGCAGCCCCAAGTCGGCCGATCTGAGGGACCTGGAGGTGGAGTGGTGGGTGAGAAGACTTTTAATGTAGGAGGGGGCAAGCCCATTGAGGGTTTTGTAGACAAAGAGGAGGGTTTTGAAATTTATTCGGAACCGCACAGGGAGCCAGTGGAGAGAGGCCAGGATCGGGGTGATGTGGTCCCTTTTTCGGGTGCCCATCAGGAGTCCCGCTGTGGCGTTTTGGACCAGTTGCAGGCGGGACAGGGAAGATCGGCTGATGCCAGTGTAAAGAGAGTTGCAGTAATCTTGGTCGGGAGGAGATAAATGTGTGGATGATCTTTTCGAGGTCGTCAAACTGGAGGAATTGATTTATTTTAGCTAGAGGATTTTAACAGAGGGTTATTTGAATTGGTAGACGGAGAGTTTACATACACGTGGAAGCCAATTGATGGGTTATGTATTCAAAATTCTCATTCCTCAGTCTACAACTGCTTCATAAAATATAAATCCATTCTATCCTTTGTACTTCCATATATCCATTGTACAGAACATTGTATAGGAACGGTTTAAAGGGACCAAATGTAGGAACTGGGACCAGTGTAGTTGGGGTATCTTGGTTTGCATTAACGTTGGGCCAAATGGCCAGTTTCTGTGTCGTAAACGCGGAAAGCAGTTCCAAGATGCTAAGCATTTTGTTATTGTGGTTAAATGTGAGTTGAGGTGTAATTGTGAGGATCTTCTTAAGAGGCATCTTAAAATTATGACTATCCTTCCTGCATATGTTTTGTATGATGGCTTGGTGTTCCATTCTTGTACTGTTACATGTCAAGAAATGTTTGTATCAGGATTACATAGAGATCTCATGTTGATGGATTGTTTTAAACTCGAACAAATTTCCACACTTTGTCCTGCATTTCATTCCACGAGGGAAAATTAAGACATGGATGCTTGAAATCAAGGCTTTAATGTATTGTAAAATCAACATGGGGAGAGTCTAAGTTACAGTTGATTGAAAGTTAGATGGGCACAGTATTTACTGGTACTGTCTCAGTCATAAAATTAAATGACACTCCCATATTATCTTACCTCCCACAATACAAAATAAATTGCAGATTATTTTGAATTCAGTTAGTATTGAGGATGTTGCTGCTGGCTTTGTTCCCAGTGTACCTTTTAGTCTGTGAAAGACCAAAAGACCTTTTATTATAACTAGATTGAATACAGATTGCAATAAGTGAGTACGATGGTAGCATGTAGTAAACCATTCTCAAATGGATTCAAATTGAATGCAAGCAAAGCATAGTTACCCAGTGACATCCATACTCGTTCACAACGATGAGGAGACTTCATGGTCCAACTCATATGTTTTGCTGATATAGATTTTATTTTTCCCAAGTCAACATTATGTAGCACATTTTCTGCAATAAAACATGTAGAATTTATGCCTTGGTGCTGATGGACTTTGGCCGACAGAATCATAAAATGTTTCATCTATAGATGTTTCATCTGTAGCTGACATATTTGCAGTTATTGAGTGAAATGTTCCCCCTTAATGTATGCTGGCCAACAACACATAACAAAACCAACCTTTCAGCTCCCCCCCCCCCCTTCACCCTTTATGTGAAATGTAGCATTGCTTGATGGTAGGAATTCTAAATACTTTATAGATTCCTGATGCAATTCCACGGAAGAGGCTGAACATTTACTATTCAAACCATCTGGCCAGTAGCAGGCAAAATTACAATGGTAATGTTGAGGCGAAACACTGAAAATAATATCATTAGTTCACTGAACAAAACCTGTTAGAGTGGAGTTTTTAGTAAAATGCACGTTTTATCTTTGAGTTAAAACACCCATGACAAAATTTTTGCTGTTAAAGCCAAAATTCATACTGTTTTGCTGAAGGTTTATTCATTTAAAAATATATCTCAACATAACTGCTCAAAGATATTTTTGGTTCTGGAGTAACCTTGATTTTCCGTCCTCCCATTTACTTATCTATTTATTTAATGTTCTAAACTTCACTCAGTCACCTCACATTGATGCGATAAGAAGAGTGTGATTTGGCAATGGTATCGGTTTTGGTCCACAAATTGTGCCAGGGCATAGACATGCACATGACCACAGCAGCAAGAGATAGCATTCTTCTTAACTGAACCAGAATATATTCCTGGAAAGACTTCCCTTGGTTGTTTTTGGGGGGGAGTTGGTGAAAAGAAGTGCTGAGTATTTTCACAACTGTTGTTCCGGATGGAAATGGCAGGAAACTCACAAATGTTCAAGTAAATAGCAGCAGGAGTTGGCCATCAGGCCCCTTAAGCCTGGTCTGCCATTCCAGAGGTTCGGCAAAGTGGCGCAGCGGTAGAGTTGCTGCCTTACAGTGCAAGTGACCTGGTTCGATCCTGACGACGGGTGCTGTCGGTGCGGAGTTTGTACGTTCCCTGCGACAGCTGAGGGTTTTCTCTGGATGTTCCATTTCCTCCCACACTTCAAATGCTTATTGGTTTATAGGTTAATTGGCTTTGGTAAAATTTGTAAATTGTCCCTAGTGTATACGATAGTGTAGAGTACAGGGGTGATCGCTGGTCAACACAGACTTGGTGGGCCGAAGGACCTGATTACGCACTGTATCTTTAAAGTCTGAAGTCATAGCTGATGTTCCCCAGTCCTCAACTCTTCTATGCCAGTTCAACAAAAGCACCCATTTTTGCAATCTTTTAAAAAATAATCATCTACCTCCTCTACCATATAACCATATAACAATTACAGCACGGAAACAGGCCATCTCGACCCTTCTAGTCCGTGCCGAACACATAATCTCCCCTAGTCCCATATACCTGCGCTCAGACCATAACCCTCCATTCCCTTCCCATCCATATAACTATCCAATTTATTTTTAAATGATAAAAACGAACCTGCCTCCACCACCTTCACTGGAAGCTCATTCCACACAGCTACCACTCTCTGAGTAAAGAAGTTCCCCCTCATGTTACCCCTAAACTTCAGTCCCTTAATTCTCATGTCATGCCCCCTTGTTTGAATCTTCCCTACTCTCAGTGGGAAAAGCTTTTCCACGTCAACTCTGTCTATCCCTCTCATTATTTTAAAAACCTCTATCAAGTCCCCCCTTAACCTTCTGCGCTCCAAAGAATAAAGCCCTAACCTGTTCTACTTCTAAATGCCTTGTGCTAAAGCCTTCATTAGCTTCCTGGACAGAGAATTTAAGATTTCCCCGTCACTGTGAGAAGTCGAGCTGCAGCCTCACTGTGCCTTGCGTGCTGTCTGTGCTGAGTTTGCACGTTCTCCCAGTGACTGCATGGCTTTCCTCTGGATGGCCCAGTTTTCATCCCACATGCTAATGACAATGTGGGTTTGTAGGTTAATTGGCCACTGTAAAAATGCCCCAATGTGTAGGGAGTGGATGAAAAAGATGGATAACATCACACCATTGTGAAGGGCCTGTATTGTTTCCAAAAACTGTACCCAATACTCCAGATGTGGTCTCACCAGAGCCCTATACAACTGCAGAAGAATGTCTTTACTCCTACGGGTTTCCTTACTCCCCGGGTTTCCTCCCACACTCCAAAGGTGTACTGGTTTGTAGGTTTGTTGGCGATTTAGAAACATGCATCCATTTAGGCACGTGAAATAGAATGACCGATTACCACAAATGTTCTGGTTTGATAGGAATATAGAGCAGACATTCGTAGAGATCATAGCAGAGGGGCAGCCAGGAAGACCTTCTCACTCTATGGAGGCTGGGGCCTGGTAATTTTGGGAACCAACTATCTCAAGATCGATGGCAATGGGGTTCTGATATTTTGTACATGGCTTCATATGTTTGATTGGTCCACAGGCCAGCACTGGGAGGTCTTTTATCGTCCTCGTATCGACAACACCAGGAATCATTGGCAGCTGAGCGGGAGAAACGGCGCCAGGAGAGGGAGGAAAGGTTACAGCGGATAGAACGCGAAGAAAGAAACCGATTCAAGTAAGAATCCCACCATGGGAAACAATAAAAAATAACTCGGTAGGAGAGACAAAGGTGCATGAAAACTGTCTCAATTACGATCGCCTATAAAGTTTCAATATTTGCAAATTTATAGTTGGTCTGCTTGGAATTGGCATCATGGAACCAGTCTTCTGTATTTGAAATCCCATTCATATTCGAGGCATGTGTTGGCCTTTCTCCAGCTGTTGAAGTCCCAGTCACAGCTAGGTTTTGAACCAAGATAAAGCAGCTTCCTGATGGGAGGATTGGCTGCAACTCTACGTTAAGAATGTACAAGCGAAAGCAGGCGAAAGCAAAGTGGACTGGGACCAATGGACTGGGAAAGCTATAAAAGCAATAAGAGGACACAAGGAAAATATTAAGGGCCCCAAAAAGAAAAACTGTAAAAATTGCTTTCAAGGGATGTCGAGTCTAATGATAAAAAATGTTATTAATACATAGAGGGGAGGGAAAGTAGCTTAGGGTAATATGAGTTCATTAAAATCAAACGATGATCTGGCAATCAGCAATAGCCTTGTTAAATGAGTACTTTGTGCGTGTATTTAGTTTAATTTAGAGATACAGTGCGGAAACAGGCCCTTCGGCCTTTCGAGTCCGAAGCTCTACCCATGAAAACCCATGTGGTCCCGGGGAGAACGTACAAACTCCATACAGACAGCACCCATAGTCCAGACCGAATGGTAGTCTGGCGCTGTAAGGCAGCAACCCTGCCACTGTGCCACCCCAATTCTTTAGAGGAAGTGTATTATGTATCAGCAGTTCAAGAGAAATTAAAAATATATAAAGGGAAATAATTATATTTTAACAAAAGGGAATGAAAACAATAAGACTGCTTTGTTTCTTGAGCCAGATAGTTTCCATGCAAAATTGTTAAACAAAGTAAATGGTAAAATGAACTATGGATATTGGCAGTAGCTGGTAGAGTTGCTGCTTCACAACAGCAGAGACCTGGGTTTGATCCTGACCTCGGGTGCTATGTATGTGGAGTTTGCACGTACTCCCTGTGCCTATGTGGACTTTCTCCAGCTGCTCTGGTTCCCTCTCACATCCTAAAGATGTGCAGCTTCATAGATTGATTGTAAATTGCCCCTGGTGTGCAACGAGTGTTTGCAAAAGGTTGCAGAGGGCAGAAGGGCCTGTTTTCATGCTATATCTTTCAATCAATCCAATCATTTTTCAAAACACAGTTGAATTGGAAATTAGCAAATGTGTCTCCATTGTTTATTGGCTGCTATTGTAGATAGCTAAAATTGGTGTCAAAAAATTACAGCAGGATCTTGATCATTTGACCAGTCGGCTAAGGAATGGTTAATGGAGTTTGATGCAGATTTGTGAGAGTTTGGGAAGTTGGCATTTTGGGAAGTCAAATCAGGGCCGGATGTTCACAGTGAATGACAGTGAATGATCTGGGAGTGCAGGCACATATTCCCAAAAAGTGGCATCACAGGTAGATTGGGTGGACGAGAAGGGTTTTGGTAAACTGGTGGTCTTCAGTAAGGTTATTACATATAGAGGTTGGGATGTTATGTTTCAGTTGGTGAGGCCACATTTAGAGTATTGTGTTCAGTGTGGGGTCACCCTGCTATAGAACGGATGGTGTTAAGCTGGAAGGCGTGCAGAGGATGTTGCCAGGACTTGAGGCCCTAAGCTATGCAAGAGGAGAGGCTGCACAAGCTAGGTCTTCATTCCTTGGAGTACATCAGGCAAAGGGGTGATCTTATAGAGGTATATAAAGATCATGAGAGAAATAAATGGGGTGAATGCACAGTCTTTTACCCAGAGTAAGGGATTCAAAAACTGGAGGGCATAGGTTCAAGGTGATTTAATAGGAACCTAAGGGGTAACTTTTTCCACACAGTGAGTGGTGGGTATATGGATTGAACTGGCAGAGGTGGTAGCTGCGTCAGAAACTATAACAACCTTTAAAAGCTATTTGGACAGGTACATTGATAGGAAAGGTTTGGAGGGATACGGGGCCAAATGCAGGCAGGTGGGACTAGTGTGGTTGAGGCATTTTGGGTCACTATCAGCAAGTTGTGCCAAAGTAGTGAAGAGAGACACACAATGCTGGACTAAGTGCAACAGGCAGCATCTCTGGATAGAAGGAATGGGTGACATTTTGGATTGAGACCCTTCTTCAAACTGAGAGTCAGGGGAGAGGGAGACACAGAGATAAGGAAGTGTAAGGTGTGAAAAAAGACATCAAAGGGAATGACGATAATAGGACAATGTAGAATGTTAGCTCGTAGAACGTGACAATGAAGCATATATAACCATATAACAATTACAGCACGGAAACAGGCCATCTCGGCCCTACAAGTCCGTGCCGAACACTTATTTTCCCCTAGTCCCATCTACCTGCACTCGGACCATAACCCTCCATTCCTTTCCTATCCATATACCTGTCCAATTTATTTTTAAATGATAAAATCAAACCTGCCTCCACCACTTCCACTGGAAGCTCATTCCACACAGCCACCACTCTCTGAGTAAAGAAGTTCCCCATCATGTTACCCCTAAACTTCTGTCCCTTAATTCTCAAGTCATGTCCTCTTGTTTGAATCTTCCCTACTCTCAATGGGGAAAAGCTTGTCCACCTCAACTCTGTCTATCCCTCTCATCATTTTAAAGACCTCTATCAAGTCCCCCCTTAACCTTCTGCGCTCCAAAGAATAAAGACCTAACTTGTTCAATCTTTCTCTGTAACTTAGTTGCTGAAACCCAGGCAACATTCTAGTAAATCTCCTCTGTTCTCTCTCTATTTTGTTGACATCCTTCCTATAATTAGACGACCAAAATTGTACACCATACTCCAGAATTGGTCTCACCAATGCCTTGTACAATTTTAACATTACATCCCAACTTCTATACTCAACGCTCTGATTTATAAAGGCTAGCACACCAAAAGCTTTATTTACCACCCTATCTACATGAGATTCCACCTTCAGGGAACTATGCACAGTTATTCCTAGATCCCTCTGTTCAACTGCATTCTTCAATTCCCTACCATTTACCATGTACGTCCTATTTTGATTTGTCCTGCCAAGATGGAGCACCTCACACTTATCAGCATTAAACTCCATCTGCATTCTTTCAGCCCATTCTTCCAAATGGCCTAAATCTCTCTGTAGACTTTAGAAATCTACTTCATTATCCACAACACCACATATCCACAACATCATCGGCATACTTACTAATCCAATTTACCACACCATCATCCAGATCATTGATGTACATGACAAACAACAGTGGACCCAACACAGATCCCTGAGGCACCCCACTAGTCACTGGCCTCCAACCTGACAAACAGTCATCCACCATTACTCGCTGGCATCTCCCATTCAGCCACTGTTGAAACCATCTTGCTACACCTGCATTTATAGCCAACCATTGAACCTTCTTAACCAACCTTCCATGAGGAACCTTGTCAAAGGCCTTACTAAAGTCCATATAGACAACATCCACTGCTTTACCCTCATCAATTTCCCTAGTAATCTCTTCAAAAAATTCAAGATTAGTCAAACATGACCTTCCAGGCACAAATCCATGTTGACTGTTCCTAATCAGACCCTGTTTATCCAGATGCTTATATATTATCTCTAAGTATCCTTTCCATTAATGTGCCCACCACTGAAGTCAAATTAACAGGTCTATAATTGCTAGGTTTACTCTTAGAACCCTTTTGAAACAATGGAACAACATACGCAGTACGTCAATCCTCCGGCACTATTCCCGTTTCTAATGACATTTGAAATATTTCTGTCATAGCCCCTGCTATTTCTACACTAACTTCCCTCAATATCCTAGGGAATATCCTGTCCGGACCTGGAGACTTATCCACTTTTATATTTCTCAAAAGTGTCAGTACTTCCTCTTCTTTGAATCTCATAGTTTCCATAGGTACTCTACTTGTTTCCCTTACCTCACATAATTCAATATCCTTCTCCTTGGTGAATACCGAAGAAAATAAATTGTTCAATATTTCCCCCATCTCTTTTGGCTCTGCAGATAGCTGTCCACTCTGTCTCTCTAATGGACCAATTTTATCTCTCGTTATCCTTTTGCTATTAACATAGCTGTAGAAACCCTTTGGATTTACTTTCATGCCAAAGCAACCTCATATCTTCTTTTAGCTTTTCTAATTTCTTTCTTAAGATTCTTTTTACATTCTTTATATTCCTCAAGCACCTCATTTATTCCATGCTGCCTATAATTATTGTAGAGATAACATCAGGGGAAAAGTCGGACTGGTCAGAGAACTGGGACGGGGGAAGGATGGAGAGAGAGAGGGAAAGCAGGGGTTACTTGAAACTAGAGAAGTCAATATTCCTATCGCTGGGGTGTAAGCTGCCCAAGCAAAATATGAGATGCTGTTCTAAAGTGCCTATTTCCATGTTGTCCATCTGTAAAAAGACTAGGAAAGTATATAGAATCAAAACAATGAGAATGGAAGATTACGGTGTAATCCATTCAGAATGATTGGATTTCACTATCAAATTACAATGGTAAAGATTCAACAGGATAGAGAGGAAATATAAACAAGTTAGAACATTTTATATAACCATACTGTTTCTGCAAATGGTATATGGAACCATTGCCTTGTTTTAATATATATTCATAGGTGAATGTTATCTTCTAAATCTCAGCAGAATGGGATTTTTTCCAAAAAAAATCTAATTTCAGTTATCATAATGGATGTGGATTTAAAATGTTTCTTTGAGAATAAGTGGCAAGCTGGTGCATAAAACGTCAGCCATTCTTGTCTGATTCTCTGTCTGATATTTCTACTATTTAAGTCAACAACAAATTTCTACCTCGGTATCAAATGGCCTTCTGTCTCTGTCTTCTGTCATCTTATTTTTGTCCTTATCTATTCTATCCTTCAGTCGGGGGTATATCGAAAAACGAGAAGAGCAGAGACTGGCACGAGAAGAAAGGTTTGCTTATTCTAATAGATGTGAACACAAGTACTTGTTCATTTAAATTAAGTAATGCATTTTACTGAGCCTTAATCAGTGGAAGATGGTCAGTATTTTTTGATTCTGAAGAAACAGACAAAGTTTCATTCTAGGACTGGCCATTTAGGTTGTCATCAGATAAACTGCAAAACTAAGGATAATCAATCTGGGTTTATATTAATTTGGAGCCCAACTTTTAGCAAACAAGGACATCCTTGTGATTGAGGCAGTGCAGCGTAGGTTCACGGGATTGATCCCTGGGATGGCGGGACTGTCATATGAGGAAAGATTGAAAAGACTAGGCTTGTATTCACTGGAGTTTAGAAGGATGAGGGGCGTTCTTATAGAAACATATAAAATTATAAAAGGACTGGACAAGCTAGATGCAGGAAAAATGGTCCCAATGTTGGCGAGTCCAGAACCAGGGGCCACAGTCTTAGAATAAAGGGGAGGCCATTTAAGACAGAGGTGAGAAAAAAAGTTTTCACCCAGAGAGTTGTGAATTTATGGAATTCCCTGCCACAGAGGGCAGTGGAGGCCAAATCCCTGGATGGATTTAAGAGAGAGTTAGATAGAGCTCTAGGGGCTAGTGAAGTCAAGGGATATGGGGAGAAGGCAGGCACAGGTTATTGATAGAGGACTATCAGCCGTGATCACAATGAATGGCGGTGCTGGCTTGAAGGGCCGAATGGCCTCCTCCTGCACCTATTTTCTATGTTTCTATGTATACAAATATGTAATTACTGTGATTGGAATTACTGATATAGAATAATGAACAGTGAAAGTTCCACACACAGGAACAGGTCCTTTGACACACATTTTCTGTAGTAAATATAATGGCAAGATAAACTAACGTCATCTGCCTACATTGTAGAGGCACAGTGGTGCAGCTGGTAGAGTTGCTGCCTCACAGCGCCAGAGAAACAGGTTTGATCCTGACGTGTGTAGTTTGCGCATTCTCCCTGTGGCCGGGTAGGTTTCCGCGTTCTATGGTTTCCTCCCACATCGCAAAGATGTGCAGGTTTGTAAATTAATTGGCTCGGTGAATTGCCCCTAGTGTGGAGGGAGTGGATACGAAAGTGGGATAACATAGACCTGGTGTGAATGGGTGGTCAATGTGAACTGTGGTGGGCCGCAGGGCCAGTTTCCATGCTATATCTCCAAATTGGACTCAATTTGTTCTACATCCTTCATTCCCAGTGTATCCATGTGCCTCTTAAATCCTACTATCATATCTGCCTCCACCAGCACCCCTGGCAAAAGTTCTAGACACCCACCATCCTCTGTGTAAAAGAAATGTGCCAAGCACAAACCTTTCTTCCACGAGAAGTGATCATGATGAGCTTGTCAGAATTACTGTTCAATGTAATGCTCTAATTTACACTATTGGGTGACTTTGTAAGATCCAAAGAAGGTAGTTGAGGCCAGTTCATTGGCTATATTTAAGAGGGAGTTAGATGTGGCCCTTGTGGCTAAAGGGATCAGGGGGTATGAAGAGAAAGCAGGTACAGGATACTGAGTTGGATGATCAGCCATGATCATATTGAATGACGGTGCAGGCTCAAAGGGTCGAATGGCCTACTCCTGCACCTATTTCCTATGTTTCTATCATGTTCAAGGAATTTGCCCATTGTTCATAAGTGATAGGAGCAGAAATAGGTCAAGATTCAAGATTCAAGTCCATCCTGCCTTCTCCACCATTCAGTCATGGCTGATCTATCATTCCCTCTCAACCCCGTTCTCCTGCCTTCTCCCCTTGACACCCTTACCAATCAAATATCTGTCAGTCTCCACCTTAAAAAAATACCCAATGACTTTGCTACCACAGCCATCTGTGGCAATGAATTACATAGATTCACCACCCTCTGACTAAAGAAATTCCTCCTCATCTCCTTCCTAAAGTGTCATCCTATTATTCTGAGGCTATGCCCTCTGGTTCTACATTCCCACTAGTGGAAACATGCTCTCCACATCCAATATTTTTTTCTTTTTCCAGGTGGTGCAGTTTTGTAGACAACCTGGACCTGTGTACATTCCTCTCCTCTAGCAATGCTGCACTAAAACTACAGTAATCCTAGAGAATTCTCTGCTGACCAGACCTGAATTTGTCTTTTTCTTCCTCAAACCTGCTGCGACCCATAGGCAACCAGTGCACCATCTCTCACCCACCGCCTCCCACACCTAACCTGATTATTGGCAACACATCCTTTCAAAAATCTTTCTGGTTTATGCAGGGCGGCCATTTTTGTTGCTAGTATATTACGACTGTCCAGTGATGCTTGAAATGGTGTCAGTAAAAACAAAACGCTGTTTACAGTTTTATAGTTGGCAGAAACACAACCAATGTTTCTAACCTCTGTTCCCAATTCCACTGATTAATGGGCCGGTCCCACGAGCATGTGACTCCATGCGGCAAGCGCGACCTAACATGGTCACTTGAGCCATACGGCCTCGCAGGGCCGGTCCCACTTCGATCGCCGGAGCCGTATGGAGCTGTGCGGGTCTGGTCCCGACATCGCGCAGGGGTCCGAAAAACTTACACTGTCCAAAAATTCCGCGTGACAACGGCCTGTCAGCCCGCAGCCGCATTGAAGCCGTACGCAGCGCCTCGACGGGCGTACGCAGCGTCTTTACGGTGTAGGCTGCGTCTTGATGCAGTATGCAGCGCCTTGACGGCGTACATCTAGCGCGTGGCGTTGCGCGATGACGTCACCGCCCGGCGTGCCGTTGTGTGATAACGTAACCGCCCGACGCCGCGCAACGTCCAAATTCAGTCGGCCCGCCTCCTGCCCAGCTGATTGGTGAGTATGATGTCGGGACCAGCTCCAGACGGCTCCGCGGTTGGAAGTGGGACCGGCCCCGCACGCCTCAAACCACCACGTTTGATCACGCTCGCCGCATGCAGTCGCATGCTGGAGGGACAGGCCCTTTAGACTTTCCTTCACCATCATTTCCTTTTGCATTATCCTGTGTAATTGAAAACCGAATACCCAAATGAAGTCAATGGGATGTGTTGACAGAGAGAGAGAGAGAGAGAGAGAGAGAGACAAAGGCCTGCGTAGGACTTTGAGTCGGTATGTTCCCCATTATTTGCTATTGCCAGTGGCGTGGGTTGTATTTTTGAATACTGTTGCTGCTTTGAAGTTGACTGAGGCAGAACCGAATCACACAGAGCAATCAACCTGTGAATCAACTGCTGGAACCGATTTCCTGTCTTCACACTGGCATCAACTGCACGGACATTATGTTCAGCTGTAAATACAAAACAGGAGTTTTGTCTTCCAAATTGAAGAGTCCACCTCTCTCCTTCTCATGCTTCTCTTTCCTGCAATTGTTTTAGTACCTGTCATTTACTATCCCACATGATTGCAATCATTGCTATTCTACATGACTGTAATCATATGTTGTCTTTCCACTGACTTGTTAGCAAGCAATAAAAGCTTTTCTCTGTACAGGGGATAATAAACTAAACGATTTAAAAAGCTGCCAAAGATAATCTCAAAATAATAAAATGCCTTGGGTAAAAATGTACCTGGTTTGAGGGCACATGAAAGATAGACACAGAGTGCTGGAGTAACTCAGTGGGTCGGGCAGCATCCATGGGGAAAAAGGATAGGAGACGTTTCAGGTCATGGCCCTCGTTCAGACTGACATTTCAGGTTGGGACCCTTGTTTAGACTTGACGTTTTGGGTCGGGATCCTTCTTCAGACCTAGAGGGCATCTGGGTTTGCTCACTAACTTAAACATAAACTAATTAGCCTGTTTTGCATTGGTCCCATCTTCAAGCACTCTGATGCAGTCAAATTTCATAGCAAAAGGATTTGAGTATAGGAGCAGGGAGGTTCTACTGCAGTTGTATAGGGTCTTGGTGAGACCACACCTGGAGTATTGCGTACAGTTTTGGTCTCCAAATCTGAGGAAGGACATTATTGCCATAGGGAGTGCAGAGACGGTTCACCAGACTGATTCCTGGGATGCCAGGACTGTCTTATGAAGAAAGACTGGATAGACTTGGTTTGTACTCTCTAGAATTTAGGAGATTGAGAGGGGATCTTATAGAAACTTACAAAATTCTTAAGGGGTTGGACAGGCTAGATGCAGGAAGATTGTTCCCGACGTTAGGGAAGTCCAGGACAAGGGGTCACAGCTTAAGGATAGGGGGGAAATCCTTTAAAACTGAGATGAGAAGAACTTTTTTCACACAGTGGTGAATCTCTGGAACTCTCTGCCACAGAGGGTATTCGAGGCCAGTTCATTGGCTATATTTAAGAGGGATTTAGATGTGGCCCTTGTGGCCAAGGGGATCAGAGGGTATGGAGAGAAGGCCAGTACGGGATACTGAGTTGGATGATCAGCCATGATCATATTGAATGGCGGTGCAGGCTCGAAGGGCCGAATGGCCTACTCCTGCACCTAATTTCTATGTTTCTATGTTTCTAAAAGCTATCCTGACTTGTCCCTGTCCAGGTCTGTACTGGGCACCATTGACATTTCTACTTGCCAACCCATTATCTTGCAAACTAAGATTTGTGCAAAGTAACATGTGTTTTTGAACACTGTGCTGAGCAGACAATTGTTTAATTTTGTTATTTTCCAAACATGTTGGGTGAAGTTATTTAACATCGAATGTCACCTCCCACAACAATCCAAACCTAAGAACTTTGTAGCTGCCAAGGAGACAATTTACTTTTATTCTCTGCTGTCTCGATGAATTTAAACTTTTCAGAATGAAATGCTACCAGGATGTGCATTTATATCCATGGATGTCCATGTGTTGCTGGCTTTTTGTGATGCTGCTTTCATAAACAAACATTAAATATTCATTGCATGCAAATGGTTATTTGGTAGGAAGAATCTAGATTGAATGAAATTTCAAGATGTTGGCTGGAAGCAGTGAGTATAGTTTTTTTTTTTAATGCCAGTGTTTTTAAGTATAAAGAGTATGATTGGTAGCATGCAGCAATAAACAGTTCAGAAGCACTGTCCATACAAATGTAAAACAGATGTACTTTCTCTTCCTAAGCTGCACCATTTGATGACTAAACCCTACATGATGTAAAGTTCCATACTGTTGGAATAGGAGCAAGTTCAGGCAAGAGGAGCAATGTTTAGAAGGTGGTGAGAGCTATTCTGTCACTTTGCATCAAGGATCTGCACGGAATGGAAAAAGCCGCTATTGATAAATATCTCGTGATGTGTTTTACTTTGTCTTGCAGTCCGTCTGCAGGTACACTCGCACAGCAGCCAGTCAAGTCAATAATTCATCTACTGTAGATTCAAGTCATTTACTTTGGCAGTGCTGCTGGCTCGAGATGTGAGAATGGACGAGTCTGCAGTATAATGCATGCAATATGCTGCACGCTGAACATTTTTTTAAAAGATATTTGTGGACTACTTTTCAGATACAAGTACCTGGAGAAATTAGCAGCCGAGGAATATGAGAAGGAGTCCAGGAATCGGGTGCCGCGAGCACGCAGTGACCTTTCCCTCAGCCTGAGTTCGTCTCCTGCCCCATGCTGTGCGACACCCCCTCCAGGGTCTTGGCAAGAGCAGAAGTCCCCATCCACGCATTGTGAACTGCCTCAGCCGATAGAACGTGAGTATCACCAGCAAAGCACTAACGCTGTTTTTGTGCTCGCTTGTGTGTGTATCAACATGTGTTTGCTGGAGTTTGGGGGGGGGGGTGGGTCACCCAGAAAGAGGAGACGGCGAATTTGGGAGTCGATTTAGAAAGTTGACAATCGCTGCAACTGACAAGAGTGCAAAGATGGTACATTAAATGGTTAAACTCTGAGCTTTAATTTCCACTGCTTGCAGGCGTTTGAGCACTGCCAAATGCGTTTCCAGTATTTTAACAGGTTCATTGACTGCATGTTGTAAAATAGCAGACCACAGCAGTAAACATGCAAATAGGTATTTCAGAGAGTCTGCAAATTAGTTCTTCTTTTGTAGATGTTTAGTTAAGCAGTGGCTGGATGTTTGTTCATGCAACACATAAAATGTTGTCCATTCATTCTACTAAACCTGTTAGCAAATAGAACCTCCAGATGGATGTCACTGCTCTTTAATTTTCACCAGAGGAATCATATTCAAGAGAGATTCTTGATTAATATGGGTGTCAGAGGTTATGGGGAAAAGGCATGGGATGGGGTTAGGAGGAAGAGATAGATCAGCCATGATTGAGCAGTCTTAATCCAGAAACTGAGGCAATATTTTGAAATAAAACAGTGAGTAACCCCTTCCTGTAACTGCTTAGAATGCTGGTGTCCCATCGTTGCTCCACCTCCCCCCCACCCCCCCATACTATCCAACACACTTTGTCCCCAAGCCACCAACACTTCCCACAGTGACAGGAGTAGGCCATTCGGCCCTTCGAGCCTGCACCGCCATTCAATAAGATCATGGCTGATCATCCAACTCAGTATCCTGTACCTGCCTTCTCCTCCATACCCCCTGATCCCTTTAGCCACAAGGGCCACATCTAACTCCCTCTTAAATATAGCCAATGAACTGGCCTCAACTACCTTCTGTGGCAGAGAATTCCACAGATATTCACCACTCTCTGTGTGAAAAATGTGTTTTTCTCATCTCGGTCCTGAGAGATTTCCCCCTTATCCTTAAACTGTGACCCCTTGTTCTGGACTTCCCCAACATCGGGAACAATCTTCCTGCATCTAGCCTGTCCAACCCCTTAAGAATTTTGTACGTTTCTATTAGATCCCCCCCTCAATCTTCTAAATTCTAGCGAGTACAAGCCGAGTCTATCCAGTCTTTCTTCATATGAAAGTCCTGCCATCCCAGGAATCAGTCTGGTGAACCTTCTCTGTACTCACTCTTTGGCAAGAATGTCTTTCCTCAGATTAGGAGACCAAAACTGTACTCAATACTCCAAGTTTGGTCTCACCAAGACCCTGTACAACTGCAGTAGAACCTCCCTGCTCCTACACTCAAATCCTTTTGCTATGAATGCTAACATACCATTTGCTTTCTTCACTGCCTGCTGCACCTGCATGACTACTTTTAATGATTGGTGTACCATGACACCCAGGTCTCGTTGCATCTCCCCATTTCCTAATCGGCCATGTGCCGGTACATACAATTTGTATATATTTAATAAAGCTTTATTTCAGACACAGGTCCATATAACACATCATACAGTATACGGAGATACAAAAAATACATTAAAAATTGCATATTACATATTAGATGTGTACTTAATGGTCTGCAACAACTTAGGGAGCAAAGGGTGTATGTATTTCCCTACCTTTGCTCGCAAGGAACTACCAGGTTTCTCTGCCCTGCTGTGGTATCAGTCCTGACTGCCCACATGCACCCATTTCACACTGTGGTAAAAGTCCTTTATCCTATGTACAAAAGCAGCAAATGCTGGAAATGCCCAGCGGGTTGGGCAGTAACGTTCTATTTTCACTTTCCACGGATACTGCCCGACCTGCTGCCGAGTGCGACAAGCTTTTGCTTTTCTGCTTTTGCTTGGGATTTCCAGCATGTGCTTTTTACGTTTTTATTTACTGCCCTTCCTCCTCCCTGCTCCAGTAGCTGCCAAAATCAGCTCCCACTTGGGATTGTAGAATATGCAGATTTACAGTGCCAACGCACTGAGTGATTTAAAGCCACATTTATTGTTTGGATAATGAAATGGCCCAGTGCTTTTTAAGGAAAAATGTATGTGTGAAATAATATGTGAAAAATAAATGTGCCACCTCTCCTACAGGCAGCTGTAATTTTTTAAAAACTGAGATGCCAAAGGCTTTCTTTAAAAAAATACAAACTCGACTACTGAGCATAGAAGCTATTAATACCATTTTATTGTCAAGAAAGATTACAAAACAGTCTATCCTAAGTAAGTCTCTACCCGAAACGTCACCTATTCCTTTTCTCCAGAGACGATGCCTGACCCGCTAAGTTACTCCAAGTTTTTGTGTCTACCTTTGGTTTAAACCAGCATCTGCAGTTCCTTCCTGCACTAAACATTCAGTATCTCTCATATACCAGAAGAAGATTTTGCGTGATGAATATATTAGAATAGAAATGGCGAGCTTCATAATTCACATTTTAGACCTTGAGATATTGGTTTAGGTTAGGAAGTTGAATTAAATACTCATGCAATTTTGGCCAACTCTCAGGCACCTCCTCCTACCTATCCTTGGACCAAGACCACACCGACGAGCACCAGGCCATTATCTCAAACACCATTACGGGTTTCATCGCTTCCGGCTCCCTGCCCTCCCAAGCCTCCAACCTCATCGTTCCCCAGCCCCGTACGGCCTGATTTTACCTTCTCCCCAAAATCCACAAACCTGACTGTCCTGGCAGACCCATTGTTTCTGCTTGTTCTTGTCTCACCGAACTTATTTCCACATACTTCGACTCCATTCTATCCCCCTTGGACAAATCCCTCCCTACCTATATCCAAGACACGTCACATGCTCTTTGACTCCTGTTTTCCAGGCCCCCACTCCCTCATCTTCACCATCGATGTCCAGTCACTCTACACCTCCATCCCCCACCAGGAGGGGCTCAAAGCCTTCCGTTTCTTCCTCGACCGCAGAACCAACCAATCCCCGTCTACTAATACTCTCCTCCGCCTAGCGGAGCTGGTCCTTACCCTCAACAACTTTTTCTTGGACTCCTCCCATTTCCTCCAAATCAAGGCGTAGCTAGGGCACATGGGCCCCAGCTATGCCTGCCTCTTTGTAGGGTACATCAAACTATCCTTGTTTGAGGCGTATCATGGCCCTATTCACGAACTCTACCTCTGCTGCATTGACAACTGCATTGGTGCTACATCCTGCACCCATGCAGAACACACTGACTTCATCCATTTCACCACTAACTTCCATCCGGCACTCAAATACACCTGGACCATTTCCGACATCTTCCTACCGTTTCCAGAACTCACTATCTCCATCGCAGGTAACAGACTACTGACGGACATCTACTACAAACTGACTCCCATGGCTATCCGGACTATACTTCTTCCCACCTTGCTTCCTGTAAGGACTCCATCCCCTACTCCCAATTCCTCCGTCTACGCCGCATCTGCACCCAGGATAAGATATTCCAAACCAGGGCATCGGAGATGTCCTCATTCTTTAGGGAACGGGGGTTCCCCCACTTCGATTATAGATGAGGCTCTCACCAGGGTCTCCTCTATGTCCCTCAGCTCCGCTCTCACTCCCAATCCCCCCCACTCGTAACAAGGACAGAGTCCCCCTTGTCCACCCTACCAGCCATCACATACAACATATAATCCTCTGGCATTTTCGCCATCTCCAACGGGATCCCACCACTGGCCATATCTTCCCATCTCCTCCTCTTTCTGCTTTCTGCAGAGACTGTACCCTCCGTAACTCCCTGGTCAATTCATCCCATCACACCCTTCCCACCCCCTCCCCTGGTACTTTCCCTTGCAGCAGCAGGAAATGCTACACTTGTCGCTTTACCTCCCACCTTGTCTCCATCTAAGGACCCAAGCAGCCTTTCCAGGTGAGGCAGAGGTTCACCTGCACCTCCTCCAACTTTATCTATAGCATCCGCTGCTCTAGGTGTCAGCTGCTCTACATTGGTGAGACCAAGCATAGGCTTGGCCATCGCTTCGCCCAACACCTCCGCTCGGTTCGCACTAACCACACTTGAAGTATCAATCTAAGATGGTGCCTACCCGCGGCGACATTTCTTCAGCGGCACAACAGAAAATCTTCAAATATAATATTTCTGAACTCACCAGTATCAAAGAATCTGCAGAAAGCAACGATGTAAGTAGCGAGCTGCGAACGCATTTAAATGCATTAGTGCTACTGCCAACTCCCGAAGATAGCGACGGTAAGGGAATCCCCGATCGGAGGGAAATCCCCGAACTTGTGGAGGAGCGCAGGTATAGTAAGTACTGTGGGGGGGAGAGCAGTGGAACAACTCCAGGACGGCTTGAAGTGTGCAGACTGGGCAATGTCCAAGGACTCGGCAACAAATCTGAATGAATTTGCCACAGTCGTTACAGACTTCATAAGGAAGTGTGTGGAGGACCGCGTTCCAGCAGAAACCTTCCGAGTGTTTCCTAACCAGAAGCCTTGGGTGAACCATGAGAACCGCATTCTTCTGAAGGCTAGATCCCGGGTATTCAGGTCTGGCAATGCAGAGGTCTATAAGAAGTCCAGATAAGACCTTGGTAAGGCCATCAACAATGCCAAAAGGGACATCTGGTCTAAGCTGGAGGATGAGATGGATGTTCGGCAACTGTGACAGGGCTTGAATGCCATCACCTCCTACAAGGCGAAATCAGGAGGCGGCTCAAACGACGGTGAAGTATCACTCCCTGACGAGCTCAATGCGTTCTACACACGGATCGATAGGGAGAACACTGATGTGCCTTCCCGGCCCCAATTTGCCCTGACGGTGTTACAATCATAGTCTCAGAGGCCGACGTCAGAAAATCCTTCAGGTGGGTGAACCCTCGCAAAGCGCCTGGATCTGATGGTATACCCGGCCGTGTTCTAAAAACCTGTGCGGACCAACTGGCTGGAGTTTTTACGGGCATTTTCAACCTCCTACCTGCTTTAAGAGGGCATCACTAATACCAGTGCCTAAGAAGAGTAAGATGACTTGCCTCAATGACTGTCGACCAGTGGCACTAACGTCTGTGGTGAAGTGCTTTGAGAGGTTGGTTGTGGTGCACATCAACTCCTACCTCGACAAAAACCTCGAACAACTACAGTTCGTATTCCTTCACAACAGGTCAACGGTAGACGCAATTTCACTGGCTCTCCATTCCGCACAGGACCACTTGGACAATAAAAACACCTACGTCAGGTTGCTGTTTATAGACTATAGCTCGGCGTTTTATACAATCATCCCTTCCAAGCTGATTACCAAGCTCACGGAACTGGGCCTCTGCGCATCCCTCGGCAATTGGATCCTCGACTTCCTCATCCACAGACCACAGTCTGTTCAAATTGGAGGAACCACTTCATCCTCAGTAACAATTAGTATGGTAGCACCTCAAGGCTGCGTGCTCTGCCCCTGATTTACTCACTCTATACCCATGACTACGTAGCCAGTCATAGCCAGCCAGGTTTTTAAAATGATGAGAGGGATAGACAGAGTTGACGTGGATAAGCTTTTCCCATTGAGAGTAGGGAAGATTCAAACAAGGGGACATGACTTGAGAATTAAGGGATATAAGTTTAGGGGTAACATGAGGGGGAACCTCTTTACTCAGAGAGTGGTGGCTGTGTGGAATGAGCTTCCAGTGAAGGTGGTGGAGGCAGGTTCGATTTTATCATTTAAAAATAAATTGGATAGTTATATGGACGGGAAAGGAATGGAGGGTTATGGTCTGAGTGCAGGTATATGGGACTAGGGGAGAATACGTGTTCGGCACGGACTAGAAGGGCCGAGATGGCCTGTTTCCGTGCTGTAATTGTTATATGGTGTTGTATGGTTAGATAGTGCGAACTCATTAAGCTCGCCGATGACACCACTGTGGTTGGGCAGATGGGGACGAGTCAGAGTATAGAAGTGAGATCCACCGACTGACCAAATGGTGCCAGCACAACAACCTGGCTCTCAACATCAGTAAGACCAAGGAACTGATTGTGGACTTTAGTAGGTGAAGGATGAGGACCCACAATCCTGTTAATATCAATGGGATGATGGTGGAAAGGGTCAATAACTTCAAATTCCTGGGTGCGCATATATCAGAAATCTTTCCTGGACCCAACACACCTATGCAATTGTAAAGAAGGCACATCAGCGACTCTACTTCCTGAGAAGATTACGGAGATTCGGCATGACAAAGAGATTCTCCTAAACTTCTACAGGTGCACGGTAGAGAGCATTCTGACTGGTTGTATCATAGCCTGGTTCGGAAAGTTGAACGTCCAGGAGCAAAAAAGACCAAAAAGTTGTGATCACTGCCCAGTTCATCACCGGCTTTGACCTCCCCACCGTCGAAAGGATCATCATAGTCGCTGCCTCAAAAATGCAGCCAAAATCATCAAGGACCACACATCCTGGCCCACACGCTTATCTCAGCACAGGAAGAAGGCACAGGAGCCTGAAGACTGTTCCAGGTTCAGTAACAGCTACTTCCCCACAGCCATCAGGCTATTAAACACAACGAATAAGCTCTGAGCTCTCAACTGCAAAAAGACTATTATTATTATTTGTTAATTGCACTATATTTGTTATTTATTGAACATTTTCTTTTTTTCCCCATTATATACAATGTTTACATATTCACATATTCTGTTGTGCCGCAGCAAGTAAGAATGTCATTGTCCCGTCCGGGACATATGACAATAAAACACTCTTGACTCTTGACTAACCAACCTGATCTCCCGGTGGCTCAGCACTTCACCTCCCCCTCCCGTTCAAAATCCGACCTTTCTGTCCTGCGCTCCTCCATGGCCAGAGCGAGTCCCACCACAAATTGGAGGAGCAGCACCTCGTATTTCGCTTGGACAGTTTACACCCCAGCGGTATGAATATTGACCTCCAATTTCAGGTAGTCCTTGCTTCTCCCTCCTTCCCTTCCCCTTCTCAGCTCTCCCACAGCCTACTGTCTCCACCTTTCTTCTTCCCAGCCCCCCCACCTCCACATCAGTCTGAAGAAGGGTCTCGACCCGAAACATCACCTATTCCTTCCATAGAGGCTGCCTCACCCGCAGTTTCTCCAGCATTTTTGTCTACTTGCTATTTTGGTGGTTTGTTTAAGGAGGAAACTTGTTTTAAAGACAATAGGTGTACAGTTTATTAACAAGCAATGCTTCTACTGTTTGGGCCAAGATCTGATTCCATTTATGGAAACCCCATGGCAAAGAGTTTAGATTCTTGAAACTTCTCCCTTGATATCTGTTTGTCAAAACAAATGCGACCAAACTGGAAGTGAATTGATAATCCCACTGAAAGAAGTGCTGAGAAAAGTACAGCTATGACCTTGAAGGAACTTTTTGAAGGAGTCGGGTAACTTTATACTTCATGCTGCCAAAGATGATGTGCGGTTACATTTGTGTCTGACATTGATAATTTCCTAGTCGCTCAAGGTAAAATATTGCTATTTTTATAGACAACCGCTATTTGGTTCATCACCAAGCCAGCTAAATAACCATGACTCAGAGTTAACGTGGCTCTTATCACAAGTATCAGATGGAGCAGAAGTGATGATAATCAGAACTGGGAAAAATCACTTGGGAATACTGTACCTGATTGCTTTCCAATGTCCTTGTGCATGGATGAAGTCAGCATCATTTTCAGCTGTTATATCCTCATGGTTCAGCAGCTGACTTTCACTGTCTGGCAGATTCAGCGTCGGGAACCCGAAGACCACATTTTGGTTTGTGTTTCTAGCTCAGAGAAAGAATAGACAGGAGAAAGTTATCGAGGAAATAATGGAGTGTTCCAAAAGACGTGGTCTATGTTTCTGGACCTATTACAAGTATGAGGTGCAATAGTCAGGACCTGGTAACGGGAGGTAAAACAACAAAAACAGACTTGGTTGGTAGTCCCCTTTCTGCGGAGTTTAATGTTATAATAGAGCGATTGTTTCTATTTTCTCTTTCTTTCTTTTCTAGGGTCTACTTTCTCACTTTACTTCCTTCTCTAACTTCTTTCCTAAGGGGCTTTCTTTTCCCAACACTCTTGCACTTCACGACTCTCTTGCACTTTCTTTACTTTCCTTACTTCTACCTTTTTCTTAAAGCTCAAAAAAAATGAAGCGGTACAAAAAATGTATTAAGATATATGTGTTATGTAGGATTGTAATTTACCGTACTTCTAATAAAAATAAAATAAAAAAAAAAAAAAAAAAAAAGAAAAAATGGAGGATTTTTTTTTCAACAAATTATCTTCCTTTCCACTTTTTTTTTTTTTTTTTTTCCGGAAATGTTTTTTTATTAGATTTTTAAACAAATGTACAATTTACAAGGGAAGGTAGAAAGCTCGAACAATTTAGAAAACACTTAAAAAAACTTATCAAATTAAAATATTACCATTTTTATCTATAATATATTCAACCTCCTGTGGTGACCAGCGTTCACCGAAGGCCTCCACAGTGTTCACAGTGTTCCCTCTCCATCTTCCTTTCCACTGGGGCTGGCCACTTCGTACCATTTCTTTATTACAGATATTCTGTTGGCCCCTTTGCACATTTTTTTTTCACACAGAGAGTGGTGAATCTCTGGAACTCTCTGCCGCAGAGGGTAGTCGAGGCCAGTTCATTGGCTATATTTAAGAGGGAGTTAGATGTGGCCCTTGTGGCTAAGGGGATCAGAGGGTATGAAGAGAAGGCAGGTATGGGATACTGAGTTGGATGATCAGCCATGATCATATTGAATGGCGGTGCAGGCTTGAAGGGCCGAATGGCCTACTCCTGCACCTAATTTCTATGTCTATGTTTCTATCCAGGATAGTCTTTGAATGTATCGATTAATAGATTCTGCAGCCTTCAAAACATTCTGTATCTCTCATAAACCAGAAGAAGATTTTGCGTGATGAATGTATTACAATAGAAATGGCGTGCTTCATAACTCAGCATAGATTATATTCATCGTATATTTTTTAGGGTTTTTCTATACAGCTTTTGATGCAGCGGCATAGGCAAAAGAATGGTTGATCCATGAATGTGGAACAGCATAGTCAGCATTCTTGAGTGCAATTTCTACCCTGTGATCTAACATTTAGGATGTGTATAAAAATCAGTTTGCTGTAATGAACTCCAGATTCCAGTCACAGAGCTAATAGTTGCCCTCAGAAGTGACTTCAAATTCATCGCCACTTCACAGCCTGCTGCAGCTTTGCAATGGAGGTGTGACAACTGGTTACAATAGCTGGGGGTCAACACTTACCAGGTGGGTAAATGACATGAGTTTGAACGCTTGTCAAACACTGCTGAGCTAAAGATTAATGGTGCAGCGGCATATTTTAGCACCGCTTTTCCACGGGTTACAAGTGCGCCGGAGAATCGGGCTTTGCATCCTTTTTACATGCAGCACTTTGGAATAGTGCACACTTTTTCCCCCCTAAAAGCATCGGCTGTATGTGAGGCAGACTTCACGTCTGCACCAACTCAAAGGAAGAATCTGTTTTCACTTATGTCTGAAATTAATGCAAGCAATTTAATACGTGTATGGGTCAGCTTAAAAAATAGATCAAGCTAAACACCGGCCATCAGACATAATTACTTGATGAAGAGATTAATAAATTCTGCCGCTGGGCATTCGTGCCAGAAACTCCAGTTTCGGGAAATGTACAAAAGGATCCGAATAGCTGAAGTCTGCTGGGGGCAGATGTCCTGGTGGCACATTTCCTGTATTCCAGTTGCAGTCAGTATCAAACAACACAAGTCTCTCTGTTCAGTTCCCTTGTGGTTTTCAGAAGTCCGCCTTCTTGTATGGTAAGGTCATTAACCTCTTCCAATGTAAACTATCCTCTCCACATTTAACTCGTTCGCATAGTCAGTGTTTGATGCCTTAAAAAGTGGTTAAGAAATAATTTCCCTTTCTGCTTCCCACCTAACCCTATTTCTACATCTGAAGGTGGCAGAAATTTGTGGAAGTTATTAAATCATTCTCACCCATTCTTATATTTCTCCATCTCTTGACATTGAATTCGATATAATCAGCCTGATATGGGATAAAGAGATACATTCTCGTTTGTCCTTGTCACAGTTCACCTGTAGCAGGTGTGCACTGACATGGCTCTCTGCTTAGCCGAGTTATTCACAAAAGCCCATAAGAAGTTAGAGGGCCATAGTAAGGATAATCACCGGTGATTCATGCACCATTGGCCATTGACATGAGCCCACATTACAGAAGAGGGAGGAACAGTGGCAAAGCAATAGAGCTGCTGCTTGCAATGCCAAATACCAGGGTATGTTTCAGACTATGGGTGCTGAGTTTGCACGTTCTCCCTGCGACTGCAAGGCTTTTCTCTGGGTGTTCCAGTTTCCTTCCACACTCCAAAGACGTACAGGTTTGTAGATTAATTGGCTTTGGTAAAATTGTAAACCTTCCCTTGTGTACGGGTGATTGCCGGCCAACACGGACTTTGTGGACTGGAGCGCCAGATTCCACGCTGTTCTCCAGTCTAAAGAGGACATGTTAGAGTCTGCATTACGCAAGGATTTCCTGGGGGTCTTAAAAACACCAAAAGGCACATAAATCCCCAGGACCTGATCATGTGTAGAGTAAGGCATTGTAGGAAGCTAGGGAAGAAATTGGGGGGTGATAATTTTATCACTGATGGCCATAAGTGTAGGGTGGCTAATGTTGTGTCTCTACCTAAGAAAGGCTGCAAGGAAAAGTGTGGGAACTACAGACTTGTGAGTAAATGGTGGGTAAGTTATTGGAGGCCATTCTGAGAGATGGAATCAACATGCATTTGGAAAGACAAGGCCTAATTAGGAGCAGAATGGCTTTGTTAATGGGGAAATCGGGTCTCCAGTTTTTTTTTTGAATAAATGTCCAAAACGATTGTTGAAGGCTATGTGGCAGACATTGAGTACATGGACTTTAGCAAGACCTTTCACAAGGAACTGCATGGTGGGTTTGATCATATGGGCTTCAGGACAAAATTATCAGAAAGATAGGTGGTGGTTCAGGATTGATTTTTTTCAGACCAGTGGCTAATAACAAGTGCTGTACTACAGATATCAGTGTTGGGATGTCTGTTGGTCATTATTTATATTCATGATTTGGATGTGAATGTAGGTGGCATGGCTGGCAAGATTGGGAATAACACTAAAATTGTTGGTCTATTCGACAGTGAAAATAGTTATGGATACTTTCATCGGTCAGAGGATTGAGTATTGGGATCTCATGTTATAGCTAAACGAGATGTTGGTAAGGCCTACTTGGAGTACCGCGTCTTAGAATAAAGGGGAGGTCATTTAAGACTGAGGTGAGAAGAAACTTTTTCACCCAGAGAGTTGTGAATTTGTGGAATTCCCTGCCACAGAGGGCAGTGGAGGCCAAGTCACTGGATGGACTTAAGAGAAAGTTAGATGGAGCTCTAGGGGCTGGTGGAGTCAAGGGATATAGGGAGAAGGCAGGCACGGGTTATTGATAGGGGACGATCAGCCATGATCACAATGAAGGGTGGTGCTGGCTCGAAGGGCCGAATGGCCTCCTCCTGCACCTGTTTTCTATGTTTCACCTCTGGTCGCTCAGATGTAGGGAGAATGTCATTGTTAGAAAGGGTGCAGAAGATCCCAGCAAAGAAGACACTATTTTTTACCCTAAAATAAGGCCTGAAAATTTACCTGCATCTTGGAGGCCGAAGGTTAGATTGTTAGCCAAGAAAGATAGACTTTGCTTCCCTCAGAACCTGTAAAAAATAAGGGCAGGGAGCATTGAGAACGAGGGGGTCAGGGATCATTAACCTGTAGCTCGGGTGGCTGCGAGCGGCTGCTGGGACCAGACAGCGGAACTGCAGCTAGACCCGGGGCTTGCTGGCGACCTTGGAACTGCAGCTGATCCCGGGGCTCGCAGGTGACCTGGGCACTACAGTCAGTCTTTTTGTAAAGCCTTTTTTCAAAATTTAGCAACTCAAAATGGGGGCATGTCTACGACGCAGGTGCGTCTTCAGGTCTGAAAGATTTGAATTATAAGGAGAGGCTGGAGAAGCTGGATCTTTTTTCCTTGGAGCTAAGGAGGCTTGAGGGGAAACTCTGGGGTTTATAGATTCACGAGGGCCATAGATAAGGTAAATGATCACGGTCTTTTCCCCAGCATAGGGGAGTCTAAAACTGGAGGCCAAGTGTTTAAGATGAGAACGGAAAGGTTGAGAGAGGAAATGGGACATGATGTGAAGCTTTTTCCACACACAGATCAGTTCATATATGGAATGAGTTGCCAGAGGAAGAAATAGAACATGCAATTAGGACATTTAAAAGACACTTGGACAGGAGCATGAATAGGTAAGATTTGGAGGGATATGAACCAGGAGCAGGTAAATGTGACTAGCTTGGTTAGGCAAATTGGTCAGCATGAATGAGTTAGGCTGATGTCCTTGTTTCTGTGCTGCTGGTCTATAACTAACAGTGAAGTCCAGGCCATTGGAGGATTACATTTAGGTTGAAGTTTATTATTGTCATGTGCACCAAGGTACAGTCAAAAGCTATGATGTTTATGCTATCAAACGAGATCAAATAATAATATATACAAATACAATCAAGCCAAACTCAAGTACAGTAGGTAGGCCAAAGGGAAAGAAATGGTTATGTTGCAGTTAATTGTCTTTTGTGCTCCAGTTTGTTAAAATATTAGATGGAATGCTCATGTAATATAGAGCTAGGTTTATGTTTATCATCGTCATATGTACCAACGTACAGTGAAAAGCTTTGCTTTTGCTTGCTATTCAATCAAATCAAATACTATTATAGGTTGATAGGCTTATGGGTAGAGGGGTAACATTTAATAGGAACCTGAGGGGCAACTTTTTCGCAGAGAGTGAAGGGTATAAAGAATGAATTGTCGGAGGAGTTAGTTGAGGCAGATAATATAACAACATTTAAAATACATTTGGCCAGGTTCATGGATAGGAAAGGTTTAGAGAGATATGTGGTAAATGCAGGTGGGTGGGACGTGTAGATGGGGCATCTTAATTGGCATGGGCAAGTTGGGCTGAAGGGCCTGAAGTGTCCAATCGGAGAAGCCAAATGCAAGTGCAATAGGCAGCGCAAAGGGGAAGTTGCAGAGTGCAGCTACAGTTGATTATCATCTTTCTGGAAAGTTGAAGTATGTCAAATTAAATCTGTTTATCAATAAAAGCACTAAAAGTACAGATTTGCAATCCAATAGATGTTATCAATGAATGCATATTTTATTTTGGATTGTAACTTTTCAGGAAGAATCGTGGAATTTTTTTCACATCAAATGTTGAAAACCAAAATAATTTCAAATTACTTAGAGAATGTAATAATTTGGCTGCACGGCAGACAATCTGGCAAGATCCTTCCCTCGCTATTAGGTACGGTCCCATCACGGTAAAATCACAATAAAGATTGGAAAAATTGAAACGATCAGGTTGTCCATATACAGTTGCAAGTTGGCTGGAGAGAAGGAGACTTCTCATTTTCTACAGCATAATGACTCAACTTGGCCCCTCTGTGCTGGTGTGAATTTCTATAGAATAGAAATGGCAGAAAACTGGACAATTGCCCTCAGCCTCCATCCTGGTGCAATCACCACTGTGCATTGTTTTGTTGAAGATAACGTATTATTTTTAGGCACAAAATGCCGGTCAGGCAGAATCTCTGGAGAGAAGGAATGGGCAATATTTCAGGTCAAGACCATTCTTCAGACTGAGGCTCATCTTCGGTGTAAACTAGCATCTGCAGTTTCATCCTACACTTGTAATGTTTTTCTCAATCAATGCAGACTTAAATAGAAGGTACACAAAAATGCTGGAGAAACTCAGCGGGTGCAGCAGCATCTATGGAGCGAAGGAAATAGGTGACGTTTCGGGCCGAAACCCTTCTTCAGACTGATAGGGGGTGGGGGGGGAGAAGGAATGAAAAAGGGGAGGAGGAGGAGCCCGAGGGCGGGGGGATGGGAGGAGACAGCTCAAGGGTTAAGGAAGGGGAGGAGACAGCAAGGGCTAGCAAAACTGGGAGAATTCAACGTTCATGCCATCAGGACGCAAGCTGCCCAGGCGGAATATGAGGTGCTGGTCCTCCAATTTCCGGTGTTGCTCACTCTGGCAATGGAGGAGACCCAGGACAGAGAGGCCGGATTGGGAATGGGAGGGGGAGTTGAAGTGCTGAGCCACCGGGAGTTCAGGTAGGTTCTTGCGGACTGAGCGGAGGTGTTCGGCGAAACGATCGCCCAACCTCCGCTTAGTCTCACCGATGTAAATCAGCTGGCTTAAATAGATCTTGGTTTTATCTTCTGGTCTTTGCAGACCCATCTCTCTCACTGCAGAGATGGGTGTTCCAAATTCTGTCACACCAGAGACAGATACAAAGATTCAAGGATGTCCTTGTAAAAATGTAACATCTCAATTGACTCATGAGATGCCCTGGTCCTTGCCCATTCAAAATAGACAATGAGCAGTTGGGATAGCAATGAGGAGCTCAAGTTGAACCAATAAGAGTGTAATCACCTCCCACATTATGAACCAATTACATGTCCATTGCATTGGGCACTACCTGCCCACCTGTAGTAGAATCTGTGGATAAGAAGGGGAGAGATGCAGTAACACCTTAAAGCTGCTTCTGTCAAAGGCAGAGTAGAGCAGACTAGTTTGGTGGGAGAAGCGGAAGTGGTTAGTTAACTAGTTTTGTCTACAAAAATGAGTGGACAGAATGAACCTAGCCCTCTGAATTTGGATTTTAATTAAAATTAAAATTAGAACTGATTATGTTCCACTACATATTGGATGAAAAATTGCAGGGCAAAATGATACAGAGTGATTTAGGCCATTTGGAAAAATGGGCTGAAAGATGGCAGATGGAGTTTAATGCTGATAAATGTGAGGTGCTACACCTTGGCAGGACAAATCAAAATAGGACGTACATGGTAAATGATAGGGAATTGAAGAATACAGTTGAACAGAGGGATCTGGGTATAACCGTGCATAGTTCCTTGAAGGTGGAATCTCATATAGATAGGGAGGTAAAGAAAGCTTTTGGTATGCTAGCCTTTATAAATCAGAGCATTGAGTATAGAAGCTGGGATGTAATCTTAAAATTGTACAAGGCATTGGTGAGACCAAATCTGGAGTATGGTGTACAATTTTGGTCGCCCAATTATAGGAAGGATGTCAACAAAATAGAGAGAGTACAGAGGAGATTTACATGAATGTTGCCTGGGTTTCAACAACTAAGTTACAGAGATAGGTTGAATAAGTTAGGTCTTTATTCTCTGGAGCGCAGAAGGTTGAGGGGGGACTTGATAGAGGTCTTTAAAATGATGAGAGGGATAGACAGAGTTGATGTGGACAAGCTTTTCCCTTTGAGAATAGGGAGGATTCAAACAAGAGGACACGACTTCAGAATTAAGGGACAGAAGTTTAGGGGTAATATGAGGGGGAACTTCTTTACTCAGAGAGTGGTAGCGGTGTGGAATGAGCTTCCAGTGGAAGTGGTGGAGGCAGGTTCATTGGTATCATTTAAAAATAAATTGGATAGGCATATGGAAGAGAAGGGAATGGAGGGTTATGGTATGAGTGCAGGCAGGTGGGACTAAGGGGGAAAAAAATTTTGTTCGGCACGGACTTGTAGGGCCGAGATGGCCTGTTTCCGTGCTGTAATTGTTATATGGTTATATGGTTAAAATGCCTTTGGGTCACACACTCAGCAGTTCCGCAGTAGTCCAGCAAAGTAGCTAACCATTGAGCTGTTAGCACAACTGATCCCACTCTCCTCCGCTTCTGTTTCTGTAATCTCCAAGTTCAAGTTCAAGTTCAAGTGAATTTATTGTCATGTGTCCCTGTATAGGACAATTAAATTCTTGCTTTGCTTAAGCACACAGAAAATAGTAGGCATTTACTACAAAACAGATAAATGTGTCCATATACCATGATATAAATATATACACACATGAATAAATAAACTGGTAAAGTGCAAATAACAGAAAGTGGTTATTAATAATCAGAGTTTTGTCCGAGCCAGGTTTAATAGCCTGATGGCTGTGGGGAAGTAGCTATTCCTGAACCTGGTTGTTGCAGTCTTCAGGCTCCTGTACCTTCTACCTGAAGGTAGCAGGGAGATGAGAGTGTGGCCAGGATGGTGTGGGCCTTTGATGATACTGCCAGCCTTTTTGAGGCAGCGACTGCGATAAATCCTCTCGATGGAAGGAAGGTCAGAGCCGATGATGGACTGGGCAGTGTTTACTACTTTTTGTAGTCTTTTCCTCTCCAGGGCGCTCAAATTGCCGAACCAAGCCACGATGCAACCGGTCAGCATGCTCTCTACTGTGCACCTGTAGAAGTTAGAGAGAGTGTTCCTTGACAAACCGACTCTCTGTAATCTTCTCAGGAAGTAGAGGGGCTGATGAGGTTTTTTGATAATTGTGTTAGTGTTCTCGGACCAGGAAGAATCTTCAGAGATGTGCATGCCCAGGAATTTGAAGCTCTTGACCCTTTCAACAATCAACCCGTTGATATAAATGGGGCTGTGGGTCCCCATCCTACTCCTTCCAAAGTCCACAATCAGTTCCTTGGTTTTGCTGGTGTTGAGGGCCAGGTTATTGCGCTGGCACCATGTGGACAGTTGCTCGATCTCTCTTCTATACTCTGACTCATCCCCATCAGTGATACGTCCCACAATAGTGGTATCGTCAGCGAACTTGATGATGGAGTTCGCACTGTGACCGGCTACGCAGTCATGAGTATAGAGTGAGTACAGCAGGGGGCTGAGCACGCAGCCTTGAGGTGCTCCCGTGCTGATTGTTATCGAGGCTGACACATTTCCACCAATACGAACAGACTGTGGTCTGTGAATGAGATAGTCGAGGATCCAATTGCAGAGGGACGCGCAGAGACCCAGTTCTGCGAGTTTGGTAACCAGCTTGGAGGGGGTGATTGTGTTAAATGCCGAGCTGTAATCAATGAATAACAGCCTGACATATGAGTTTTTGTTGGCCAAGTGGTCCAGTGCGGTGTGGAGGGCCAGCGAGATCGCATCCACCGTTGATCTGTTGTGGCGGTAAGCGAACTGCAGTGGGTCCAGGTTTTTGTCGAGGTAGGAGTTGATTTGCTCCATGATTAACCTCTCAAAGCACTTCATCACCACCGGCGTTAGTGCCACTGGTCGATAGTCATTGAGGCACGTCACCTTACTCCTCTTGGGCACCGGTATAATTGATGCCCTTTTAAAGCAGGTGAGGACCTCAGACCTCAGAAGTGAGAGGTTGAAAATGTCCGTAAAAACTCCCGCCAGTTGGTCCGCACAGGTTTTTAGAAACCTGCTCCAGTTAAGATGAGCTAAGAAAAAGCGACTGATCTTTTGAGAAGAACAGTAAAACGATAGCGTCTTTGCAAGTGGCAGAGTAGTCTAGTCTAGATCTGGGAGTTGATGGGTTTGCAGCCTAGTGTCTTTGTAAGAGACACAATGTTTTAACTTTCAAGAGTTCAGTGATTTATCGTCATATATCCTAAAATGTAATAATGAAATTATTACTTGCAGCAACACAACAGATATGCAAATATAGTACTCGGTAAACACAATCTATATTTATATATATATATATATATATATATATATATATATATGTATATATATATATGTGTGTGTGTATATGTATATATATATATATGTGTGTGTATATATATATGTGTGTGTGTATACACATACATACATATATATATATATATATGTATGTGTGTATATATATATATATATGTATACATAGACCTGTTGACATTATTTTTTGTCTTTGCAATATTATAGTTTGTTTGATTATACACACTCACATATAAATACATACATACATATATATATTATATGTATGTATATATATGTATTTCTATGTATGTAGGCATGAGTGTGTATAATCAAACAAACAATAATATTGCAAAGACAAAATATAATGTCAACAGGTCTATGTAGTTCAGAGCATATTTGGAGGTTGTAGTGTTTAATAGCCTGATGGTTGTTGGGAAGAAGCTGCTCCCTGATGATGCTGGCTGCCTTTTTGAGGCAGCGACTCTTGTAGATCCCTTCAATGGTGGGGAGGTCGGTGCCCGTGATGGACTGGGCAGTGTTCATTACTTTTTAACTATCTTCTTCATTCCTGGGCATTCAAGTTGCCAAACCAGGCCTTGATGCAACCAGTCAATATGCCCTCTACTGTACACCTGTGGAAGTTCAAGAGAGATCTCATCAACATACTTGAGCACATATTTTTACCATCTTGATAATCATGGCAACCAATCCTTGGCCTGCTATCTGTGTGCAGTGTTTTCAAATCCTTACAACTTTATACAAAATGTATCAGATACAACAAGAAAATAACTTCTGTCCTCCATTAATCATTCTAATAAAACGGTTTCTGTTGTCCTTGATAAAAGTCTTCACCAGCCCAATGATGCCAAAACATTATCCATCATATTCAGTATGCATCCAGCGTTGCAAGAGCTGCGTGTGCCAAAGATCAGATGGCATAAGTGTTTCATTGCTCTCTGTGGAGAGAGCAGGAGCAAACCCTGTATCCATGAGTCCACACATGTTGGATTTGCTACCTCGTGTATCCATTGGCTGCTGAAAGTCAAGGGACCCTCAGCATTTGCAGACTGGCAGTTAATCAATAGCAAATGAGATCTGCAACTGTGCGCCATCCATCGAAAGCAAGAGTCTTGCTTAGGTAAATTCCTAATTCACACCCACGGAAAAGTCATGTAATCAACATCCAAAATTGTCGACACCAATGTAAGAAATGATTTATACCATGCAGGTATGGAACATTTAGCAAACTCATTTAAAGATTTGGAACTATCATGCATGTTTATGTAAGATGCTTTGTAAGATTTTCCTTTTGAATTGTTAGATCATAAGGTCATAAGTTATAGGAGCAGAATTAGGCCATTTGCCCATCATGTCTACTCCGCCATTCAATCATTGCTGATCGCTCTCTCCTAACCCCATTCTCCTGCCTTCTCCCCATAACCCCTGACACCTGTACTAATCAAGATCTCTCCAAACCCAAAATGATTTTTTAGATAGGTCTGCTGTTAATTTTAAAATAACTTTAAGGGGTTCAGAGAAAGTCATGAGAAGGGCATGTTATAAACCGGTAATGCAGGTACAGTATGAATGCTGAATTGGTAGGAAGCTAACACTGTGGAGTGCTGTAACTTTAACAGTATCTAAGATCCCCTCCTCCTTCTGTTTCTGTTAGTCCCTGCAAGTGAGCCAGAGCAGGAGCAGGAGCCCGAGCCTGTGTCAGAGCCCGTAGCAGAACCTGAACAACAAGCCGAGGTGGTCAGCGAGGGAAGACTTGCGGACCTGGGACCGGAGCTGGAGAGAGAACAGAGAGCTGACCGAGAGACAGAAGAAAATGTAGCACTGAGTGAGAAGGAGAGGCAGAACGACGAGCTGAACGAGAAAGATAACTGTTCGGCATCCAGCATCTCCTCTGCCAGCAGCACTTTAGAAAGAGAAGAAAGGGAAGACAAAGTAACCAGTGACAATGAAACTGGTAACAATCATCATTTCACTGATTATGTCAAAACTACACCGGGTTAAACAGTTGCGTAACACACAGAGCACTAATTAGTAATTACAGATTGCAGTGTTGTATCAAAATAAATGCTTGGCTATGCTTGAGCACAATTATATATTTGCTTTCATTGGCGCAGTTTAATTAATGGGAGTAACTTGCAAGATCTCGGTGAGCATTTCCTGAAGGAATGATTTTGCAATGTCAATTCTCTTTTTTGCTTTGCTTTGAAAATCTAAGATCTTTCTTCCTCATTTGCGTTCATTATGTTTGAGCTAATTGTGACAAATGAACAGAGAAAGTACTGTGAATAACTGCACTGGATGTATTTTAATCCACACTGCTTTGCACTTCGGTGGTAAGGCAACTGTATAAATGAAAGATCCAACAATAACAAAGGGTAGGGTGCGAGCCCAGAACCACTTATGGTGGCAGACTGAGTTCAGAGAGTTGTTTAAAAAGGTGTGTCTGACGTGTGAGTTCCTGGGCTTTGTCAATGGAGGCAGAGGTCTGGGAATTACATTGTACTGTGATAAAACTGGCTGTGTGCAATTGTACAGCATATTTAAGGAGGCTTTAGAGTGGTGCAGGGGAAGATGTTATAAGGGATATGGATCCTCAGTTATAAGGAGAAATTGACACCGTTAAGGGTGTACTTGGAACATTGATTAAGGTGAGATATGATGGGGATCATATAAGCAAATACATAATCTATGAAATGCTCAAAACCAATTTGTTTTGAAATTATATAATAGGGAGAAGTATTTCCAATGGTAAAGGCCTCAGTTGGGTGAAATAAATACAGGGAGACATAAGGTGAAATGCCACCTTGAAAGATGATTGGCATTCAATTAAAAGATTCAAAGGAGAATTCTAATAATATGTGACAGGAAAACGTTTAGGGGTCATTGAAAAAGGGTAGGATGGATAGCAACAGTGAATTCTGTTCAACAGCTGCCACTGGACCAAAGGTTTGAATGGCCTTCTGTGTTGCATCAAGTAAAGGCATTATGCTATGTTGACAAGCAACAGGTTCTTGTCTGGCCCTGCAGAGCAGGAGAGGAAAGTAACACAGAATGTCATGATATTGACCTCCACTTTGTGCAGTTTTTTATGACATATTTTGGAAGTGATGTGTAAATGCAACTGCACCTATGTTGCAGAAAGAGAGCTCCTGGCCAGAATATGGGGCAGGTGGGACTAGTGTCACTGGGACATGTTGGCCAGTGTGGACAAGTTGGGCCGAAGGGCCTGTTTCCAGCTGTATCACTCCAAGAGGAATTATGTAGGGATGTGTATCTTGCTGTTCAATTCAGTTTCATAGCATGTTGGATCCGTTTTTGCACCAGCATCAAACCACATTGACGTCGATGGAGCACAACACTAATTTGGAAGTGAAGAATGTTCTGTCACTCAGGCTACAGATTGTGGATCAGAGTGGAATAATGTGAACATGCTAGATAATCCTGAACCGTTGAGCTATTTCACTATAATGTTGTTTTTAGAGTGTGATGGAATGTGAAAGTGGTTTCTTAAAACAGGTTTAGTGGTTGGTTAAAAAAAAATGGATTGCAATGTTAGGAAGTAGAAAGATAAGCATTCCAATAATTTATTCTGTTACGTTACACGATGATGTTTGCAAACGGCAAGGCAATGGCGGTTTTTTATATTCACTTTAAAAATAGGTGGTGGAGAAGGCCTAAGGCATGCCTTCTCCACCACCTATTTTAAAGTGAACCTGCCTAAGGTATGCTTGCCTTCATTGCTAGGGGGATTGAATATAAGAGTAAAGAACTCAAGACTTTGATTAGGCCGCATTTGGAGCATTGCACCAGGTTATGGTTGCCCCGTTACAGGGAAGATGTGGAGACCATGGAGAGGGTGCAGAGGACGTTTACCAGGATACTGCCTGGTTTAAAGGGTTTCGGCTACATTGAGAGGTTGGATAGACTCGGCTTGTACTCGCTAGAATTTAGAAGATTGAGGAGGGATCTTATAGAAACTTACAAAATTCTTAAGGGGTTGGACAGGCTAGATGCAGGAAGATTGTTCCCGATGTTGGGGAAGTCCAGAACAAGGGGTCACAGTTTAAGGATAAGGGGGAAATCTTTTAGGACCAAGATGAGAAAAACATTTTTTACACAGAGAGTGGTGAATCTGTGGAGCTCTCTGCCACAGAAGGTAGTTGAGGCCAGTTCATCGGATATATTTGAGAGGGAGTTAGATGTGGCCCTTGTGGCTAAAGGGATCAGAGAGTATGGAGAGAAGGCAGGAACAGGATACTGAGTTGGATGATCAGCCATGATCATATTGAATGGCGGTGCAGGCTCGAAGGGCCGAATGGCCTACACCTGCACCTGTTTTCTATGTTTCTATGGAAATACTTGGATTGTTTTCTCTGGAAAGTCAGAGGATCAGGGAAGACTTGATGAAAGTATATACAATTATGAGAGGCATAGATAGAGTGGATGGTTGGAACCTTTTTACCCACAATGGAGATAAACATTACAGGTTATAGCTATATGGTGAGAGGGGAGAGGTTTAATGGGGATGTGTGGACAAGTTGTTTTACAGAGTAGCGAGTGGAGGCCGATACTGTAGCAGTGCTTGAGGCTTTTAGTTGGGCACATGGAAGTGCAAGGAATAGGTTTAGTTTAGTTTATTATTGTCATGTGCACTACCAAAAGCTTTTTGTTGCATGCTAAACAGAAAATACTATACATGATTACAATCAAGCAGTCCATATAACCATATAACAATTACAGCACAGAAACAGGCCATCTCGGCCCTTCTAGTCCATGCCGAACACGTATTCTCCCCTAGTCCCATATACCTGCACTCAGACCATAACCCTCCATTCCTTTCCCATCCATATAACTATCCAATTTATTTTTAAATGATAAAATCAAACCTGCCTCCACCACCTTCACTGGAAGCTCAATCCACACAGCCACCACTCTCTGAGTAAAGAAGTTCCCCCTCATGTTACCCCTAGACTTCTGTCCCTTAATTCTCAAGTCATGTCCCCTTGTTTGAACAGTCCACCATGTACAGGTAAAGGATAAAGTGTGAAACATTCAATGCAAGATAAAGTCCATTTAAAGAGTTCAAAAGTCTCCAATGAGGTAGATGGGAGGTCAGGACCACACTCTAGCTGGCAATAGGACAGTTCAGTCACCTGATAACAGCTGGGAAGAAACTGTCCCTGAATATGGAGGTATGTTTTCAAGTAGTTGTACCTCCTGCCTTATGGGAGAGTGGAGAAGAGGGGGTGACTGAGGTGGGACTAGTCCTTGATGTTATGCTGGTGGAGGGATATGGATAAAGGTAGATGAGATCAGTTAAACATGGCAACATGTTTGGCACAAACATTGCAGCACTGTACTGTTCTATAATCACAAAATGCTGGAGTAACTCATCAGGGCAGGCAGCATCTCTGGAGAGAAGGAATGGGTGACGTTCGGGTCCAGACACTTCTTCAGACCCAGTCTGCCTGTCCCGCTGAGTTACTCCAGCATTTTGTGTCTATCTTCGGTTTAAACCAGCATCTGCAGTTCCTCCCTTCGCTGTACTATTCTATGTGCCATAGAGGGAGTACAGAGAAGGCTCACCAGACTGATTCCAGGGATGGCAGGACTTTCATATGAAGAAAGACTGGATAGACTCAGCTTGTACTCGCTAGAATTTAGAAGATTGAGGGGGGATCTTATACAAACTTACAAAATTCTTAAGGGGTTGGACAGGCTAGATGCAGGAAGATTATTCCCGATGTTGGGAAAGTCCAGAACAAGGGGTCACAGTTTAAGGATAAGGGGGAAGTCTTTTAGGACCGAGATGAGAAAATCATTTTTTACACAGAGAGTGGTGAATCTGTGGAATTCGCTGCCACAGAAGGTAGTTGTGGCTATATTTAAGAGGGAGTTAGATGTGGCCCTTGTGGCTAAAGGGACCAGGGGGTATGGAGAGAAGGCAGGTACAGGATACCGAGTTGGATGATCAGCCATGATCATATTGAATGGCGGCGCAGGCTTGAAGGGCCGAATGGCCTACTCCTGCACCTATTTTCTATGTTCTATGAGCAGTCAATAGTAACGTTTCTAGTATAGTTGTAGATAAACGTTATCAGTGCCAAATTCTAACTCTTGTTATCTTCTTTCTGGACAACAGGTAAATGGACGCAAAGCATTAAGGATGTCAATGTAAATGATCAGAGCAGCACTATTCTCAACAACAAACGGTTCATGTTGGACATGTTGTATGCGCAGAACAAAAGTGGAGATGATGATGAGGAGAAACAGCCTGGGAAGAACGAGGAGGAGAAACAAGAATCGCTTGCGAGTCTGGCCAGTCGGATCTCCATCCTACAGGCCAACAAGCAGGCCCATGAGGACAACGTGAAGAAAATGGAGATTGACAATTTAGAGAACCAAGGGAGTGTGAAAGCTTTTGCTAATAAGTTTAACAGCGGGGAGCTGAGCAAAGGACTTGCTTTATCTGACTGTGAAACAACCACTAAGACCATGGACAAAGTGGCTGCACCACCCAAAAAGGAGTCTGATTATATCTGGGATCAACTATTGGCCAATCCACGGGAACTAAAAATCAAAGACATAGACTTCACAGATCTGGAAGAGGAGGATGATGTGGATGTGTTAGACATGGACACTCTGCTTAGCTCTGGAGACTCGATTCTTCCTCCACCACCACCCCCACCTTTTTTCATGGGCTTGCCCCTCCCTCCTCCACCCCCTTCACTGCATTGCCCACCGCCGCTTCCAGTACCTGGCATGGGGGTGCCCCCACCTCCACCCATGGGTATGTATCAACAGTTTGGGCCGCACCACCCATCCAGGGGTGAGCCAATGTTCATGAAGAAAAAGAAAACCATCAGGCTGTTCTGGAATGAAGTCCGACCAATTGACTGGCAGTTCAAAAAACACAGACGGTGCAAGGACCCACTTTGGACCCTACTGGAGCCTGTGAAAGTGGACATAGCCAAGCTGGAACATCTCTTTGAAACTAAATCCAAAGAGCTGCCAGTCACCAAGGTAATAGACTTTCATAAGATTCGATTGAGGATGATTCAGGGGATACAAAAATTGAATTGGGTGTTAGCTGATTTGATGAGTGTGTTTGTAATTCAGCGTTGACAAATGTAACATGGTGCATCGTAGTAGGACTAAAAGGTAGTCTACTTCTTGGAAATGAAGTTCCACATGGGTTGGAGATCTATGGATACCATATAACCATATCCATATAACAATTACAGCACGGAAACAGGCCATCTCGACCCTTCTAGTCCGTGCCGAACACATAATCTCCCCTAGTCCCATAACCTCGCTCAGACCATAACCCTCCATTTCCCTTCCCATCCATATAACTATCCAATTTATTTTTAAATGATAAAAACGAACCTGCCTCCACCACCTTCACTGGAAGCTCATTCCACACAGCTACCACTCTGAGTAAAGAAGTTCCCCCTCATGTTATCCCTAAACTTCAGTCCCTTAATTCTCATGTCATGTCCCCTTGTTTGAATCTTCCCTACTCTCAGTGGGAAAAGCTTTTCCACGTCAACTCTGTCTATCCCTCTCATCATTTTAAAAACCTCCATCAAGTCCCCCCTTAACCTTCTGCGCTCCAAAGAATAAAGCCCTAACTTGTTCAACCTTTCTCTGTAACTTAGTTGCTGAAACCCAGGCAACATTCTAGTAAATCTCCTCTGTACTCTCTCTATTTTGTTAACATCCTTCCTATAATTAGGCGACCAAAATTGTATACCATACTCCAGAATTGGCCTCACCAATACCTTGTACAATTTTAACATTACATCCCAACTTCTATACTCAATGCTCTGATTTATAAAGGCCAGCACACCAAAAGCTTTCTTTACCACCCTATCTACATGAGATTCCACTTTCAGGGAACTGTGCACAGTTATTCCCAGATCCCTCTGTTCACTTACATTCTTCAATTCCCTACCATTTACCATGTACGTCCTATTTTGATTTGTCCTGCCAAGATGTAGCACCTAACACTTATCAGCATTAAACTCCATCTGCCATCTTTCAGCCCACTCTTCCAACTGGCACAAATCTCTCTGTAGACTTTGAAACTCTACTTCATTACCCGCAACCCCACCTATCTTAGTATCATCTGCATACTTACTAATCCAGATCATTGATGTACATGACAAAAACAGTGGACCCAACACAGATCCCTGTGGCACCCCACTCGTCACTGGCCTCCAACCTGACAAACAACCATCCACCATTACTCTCTGGCATCTCCCATTGAGCCACTGTTGAATCCATCTTGCTACTCCACCATTAATACCCAACCATTGTACCTTCTTAACCAACCTTCCATGAGGAACCTTGTCAAAGGCCTTACTGAAGTCCATATACACAACATCCACTGCGTTACCCTCATCAATTTCCCGTGTAACATCTTCAAAAAATTCAAGAAGATTAGTTAAACATGACCTTCCAGGCACAAATCCATGTTGACTGTTCCTAATCAGACCCTGTTTATCCAGATGCTTATATATATTATCTCTGAGTATTCTTTCCATTAATTTGCCCACCACTGACGTCAAACTAACAGGTCTATAATTGCTAGGTTTACTCTTAGACCCCTTTTTAAACAATGGAACAACATGCGCAGTACGCCAATCCTGTGGTAAATACAGTGGTAAATTTTACTCAGGATCCTTTCACAAGACTTTAAAGAGCAATGAACAGAAATGGTTTTGGATCCATTTCTAGCAGAATAAGATACCAAGTCAGAAGTTCGTTAAAATTACTTTGCATCGTGTGTAATGCATCTCTTTGATTTCCTTGCCACTGCATGGTGCCATGTCCTCGAATTAAATATCATAAGACATAAGAGGAGAGAATTAGACCATTCAGCAAGTGAGGCAATGAGTCAACTCTGCCATTCAATTGTGACGGAAAAACAAAACAGAAATACAAAATTCTATTTTTCCCCCTCAACCTCATTCCACTGCCTCCTCTCTGTAACTGACACCCTGACTAAACAAGAATTTATCAATCTCTATTTTAAAAATACCCCATGACATGCCCTCAACAGCTGTCTATGGCAATGAGTTCCACTGATTCACCACCCTCTGGCTAAAGTAATTCCTCTTCATCTCCGTTTTGAAGGTACAACCTTTTCCCTCTGGTTCTAGACTCTCCCATTACTGGAAACAATCTTTCCCCATCCACTATATCTCTGCCTCTTTATTTATCTCCAAAAAATGTACTTCAAGATTCCAATAATTCAATAAAACCACCTCTTAGCCTAACAATCTCTTCTCATAATCCAAACTTTGGAGCCTTGTTAACCCACTGAATTTACATAGCACAAATTTACAAGCCCAAAAAAACATAGTTTGGTGCAAATCCAAGCTTAGTTTGGTTCAGAAAACCATCTTAAATGCACAGCCTTAAGAGCTTCAGGAACCACACCTCCTAACACTGCTGTGCAGCTAGCAGTTATGTTTGCTGCTTTCAGTCCAGTCAACGCTGGGTTTTGAATTTATCCAGATGCATCCAAAGTTAACCCTAAATGGCATTCGGCAACAAGAATTGATCCCATATCTGGGCTGGATTTAAATCCTGAGCCCAATTGTGAAAGGAAGATTTTCTAGTCCGCTGCACCAGTCGGTCACTGGATCAGTGTATAATCTTGTCGGAGATGTATTCTCAGAGTTAAAGGATGTGATTGTTTATACCCGTGTAATTGCCACTTTATAAAGTGCAGCATAAAACTGTTGGTATGTGTGGCATCGCATTCCCTGGACAAGGAAAGAATGCTGCTTCAATTCATTGCTGAATACCAAAGTAGTATCATGCAGGGACATGTTATTTTAATATTCATAATGTTGTTGGTTATGCCTCAGCTTGACTATTGTGACCAACTTTGGGCATCATATGTTAGAAAGGATGTCCATGGACTGGAAAGGGAGCCGGAGAGGTTGACTAAATTGTACTAGCATTGTGGAATTTCATTGACATGCAAGAATGAGAGCTCGGCGTGATTAATCTGCTTACAACAGTTAAGGTTAAGAAGGAACTCAGTGGGAGCTATGGGTATTTGGAACGAGCTGCCAAAGGAGATAGCTAAGGTCAGATACTATAACAGCATTTAAAGGACACTTGGACTGATACGTGGATAGGAAAGGTTCGGAAAGATATCGAGCAAATGCAGGCAAATGGCACAAGCTTAGATGGGGCATCTTGGTCGGAATGGATGAGTTGGTACGAAGGGCCTGTTTCTGTGCAGCATGACTGATAGAAGTGAAGATGGAGACTGTTGTGTGACAATGAATAACCAGAATAACCAGCACACGTTCTCTGGTAGGAAAGCACCGATTCTGGACTTACCGGGACTTTACCTTGTTTACACATCTGGACGCCCGCAGCAGGGTTTGCTGAGGGTTGAGGTCCCGGCCACAGGGGAAAATGGAGGAGGACTGGCCAAATTCTGTGCCTTCCACCACAGTGATGAATGCTGTGGTGGATGTTTGTGCTAAATTTTTATTGTGTTTTTGTGTGTTCTTTTTTATTGTATCGCTGCTGGCAAATTCATTTCACTTGCACTTTAGGTGCATGTGACGAATAAAACTGCTATTGAGTTATAATGAATTATAATATTTAAGGTCAATGGGGGAAAAAACCCCAGAGGTGAGTTTGTAATCTGGAAGATGTTGGGGAGATAAGGCAGGTGAATAAAGATAGTCATTTTCAAAATGGGAGCAGAACATATTCCCACTGAGCAAGGGAGAGTGATTTATTGGATAACCCTTTGAAGGGATTAGGACAGGCATAATGGGCTGAATGATCTCCAGTGCTGGAAGGTTGAACAATGATAAAACAGTACTAGCCTCACAGCACCTGTTCTCAGGCAAGTATCGTTCTAATGCAATGTGCAGGCACCAGACTGGAGCTGCATTGTCAAGCATTCATTGTTGAAAAATTTGTTTAAAAATAGAGACATGGGTTACATTTTTGGAACTCTTTGTCTATGTGTCTGAAATGTGCACATGCCTCTTCCAGAAAAAACAAAGCTTTCTGGAAGTCTTGGATTTCTCTACCACTGGCCATCTCTCTTTCAAAAGCACTTTGCAGCTGCTGAAGATTTTTGAAATGTAGTCCTTATTGTACAACAGAAATGCAAAGACCAACCTGTACACTGCAGGCTCCCAGGATCAACAGCATGCTAAATCCACTGATTGCTTCTGAAATAGATGGCAGGACAAGAGGATAATTCCCTTCTTTCTTCTATGTGTTTGTGGTCATGCTTTCGTCAGAGGGTGATGAATCTGTGGAATTCTTTGCCACAAAAGTCTGTGGAGGCCAAGTCAGTGGATATTTTTAAGGCAGGGATAGGTAGATTCCTGATTAGTACAGGTGTCAGAGGTTATGGGGAGAAAGCAGGAGAATGGGGTTAAGAAGGGAAGATAGATCAGCCATAATTGAATGGCAGAGTAGACTTGATGGGCCAAAGGGCCCAATTCTACTCTTATCACATGACTTTATGAACATTTGATATAATGGACAAGGCCTTGGTTTAGCATCTCCTGCTAAAGCAAACCTAATTGAATGTTGTTATTATTTGTTGAACTGGATGCGAGAACACTGCTCTGTTATGCAACTCCCATGTCAGGAGTGCGTGAGATAATAGTGTTTCCATCGGTCACTCCCTTTAAAGCATGCGGTGGAATTTACGCCACATTACTCTGAATTACAGGGATTTCAGTTTGGATCCAACCAGGATTTCAGGTACTTACACTCAATTCCCAGTTCTCCTTCCGTACCCTATGTTCTAAACTGTCTGCCATGTACCAGCACTAACAGGCCCTCCAATACTGTCTTTTTTTAATAAACCATCATTTGCAGCTCCTCGTTTCTACCCTGAGATAATCATTACTGGGCAATCACAGGACAATGAGGTTTAAAACTATTAGATTCCTGTAACATATCCCATATCCATTCCAGAGCCACACTTAGAGTATTGTAGGTAGACAAAAAAACTGGAGAAAAACAGTGGGTGAGGCAGCATCTATGGAGCAAAGGAATAGGCAACGTTTCGGGCCGAGATCCTTCTTCAGGCTGATGTCAGGCGGAGGGGGTGGGGGGGGGGGGAAGAAAGGAAGAGGCGGAGACAGTAGGCTGTGGGAAAGCTGGGGAGGTGAAGGAAGGAGAAAGCAAGGACTATCTCAAATTGGAGAAGTCAATGTTCATATCGCTGGGATGTAATTACCCAAATGAAATATGAAGTGCTGTTCCTCCAATTTGCGGTGGGACTCGCTGGAAGCCCAGGACAGAAAGATCGGGTTCGGAATAGGAGGGGCGTATTGTGTTCAGTTTTGGTCACCATGTTATAGTAAAGAGGTTGTCAAGCTGGAAAGGGCGCTGAGAAGATTTATGTGGATGTTACCAAGACCTAAAGGCCGGAGCTATATGGAGCAGTTAAGCAGGCTAGGACTTTATTCCTTGGAGCGCAGGGGGAATGAGGTGTGATCTTATAGAGGTATTCAAAATCATGAGAGGAATAGATTAGGTAAATGCACAGTCTTTTGCCAAGAGTAAGGGGATTGAGAACCAGAGGACATGGATTTAAGGTGAGGAGGAAAAGATTTAATAGGAACCTGACAGGTAACCTTTGAACACAAAGGGTGGTGGATGTATGGAACAAGCTGTCAGAGGATGTAGTTGAGACAGGTACTATCACATGTTTAAGAAACATTTGGACAGGTACTTTGATAGGCCAGGTTTCGAGGGATATATGGGCCAGCACAAAAAGGTGGGACTGTAGATGGGGCATGTTGGGCGGTGAGGGCAAGTTGGGCGGAAGGGCATATTTTCACGCTGTATGAACCTATGGCTCTATCTCTCATCAAAGTCAAGCCACTAAGACCTCTATTCAACTGACACTATATCACAGTCCACTCCCCATTTCTCTCCTGAAAGCTTGCACTTGATCCACTTAGCAACACAACCTTCATCTCCGCCTATCCATTTCTAGAGTGGTGAATCTGTGGAATTCTCTGCCACAGAGGTAGTTGAGGCCACAGTTCAATGGCTATATATAAGAGGGAGTTTGATTGTGCCCTTGTGGCTAAAGGGATCAGGGGGTATGGAGAGAAGGCAGGTACTGGATACTGAGTTGGATGATCAGCCATGATCATATTGAATGGCAGTGCAGGCTCGAAGGGCCGAATGGCCTACTCCTGCACCTATTTTCTAAAACCTTTTCCCAAGTAACCTCCAACCATCTAGCTTGTTCGCTGACAAAACTCCCAAGCTCCAAGCTTTAGCCCGATGCTCTCTCATCTCAGTTGCCCTACCCACCCCACCCCCCCCCCCCCCCCCCCCCCCCCCCCCCTCACTCCCCTCCACCACCATCCTCTCAGCATGATGCCTCTATACCAAAGTGGAAAGCCCTTGTCATATTCATTGAGGCTTTTGGTTATCGAGAAATTTCCAATAGCAAGCTTGCAATCTAAACAGTCATTAACAAAAAGAGGTGTGCAGGGCAGGTGTTGTACACAGAGAGGGGTGGGTTGTTGGGGAAGTCCAGAACAAGGGGTCACAGTTTAAGGATAAGAGGGAAGTCTTTTAGGACCGAGATGAGAAAAACATTTTTTACACGGAGAGTGGTGAATCTGTGGAATTCTCTGCCACATAAGGTAGTTGAGGCCAGTTCATTGGCTAGATTTAAGAGGGAGTTAGATGTGGCCCTTGTGGCTAAAGGGATCAGGGTGTATGGAGAGGCAGGTACAGGATACTGAGTTGGATGATCAGCCATGATCATATTGAATGGCGGTGCACGCTCGAAGGGCCGAATGGCCTCTACTCCTGCACCTATTTTCTATGTTTCTATGGTACCTGGAATGCGCTGGCAGGGATGGTCGTGGAGGCAAATAGACGAGAATGGCATTTAAGAGGCTTTTGGGTAGGCTCGTGGATATGGATCCCATGTGGACAGCTGAGAATAGTTAACTGCATTGTGTTTCGAATAGACATTATGGGCTGAAGGGCCTGTTCCTGTATTGTCCTAGTCCACTCCTGGTATTATGATGACCAGCAGCTCATCCGTTTGAATGCATTAAAATCTCCAGGCAATCCTCTTTGTTAGGAACCAATGTTTATGAGAGTCATATTCACATAGGTAGGTGCCAGCCAAACAGATTGACCCAATTTGTAGACATGTCCACCGGTGAATTTGAGACCGTGGTGGCTAATAAGAGCAGATGTTTTCCTCTTTAACAAAAGAGATGTGGGACTGAGAAATGAATAGAAAAATCTGAGAAGAAAGGTGAATTAGCCCATGTTCACTCGAGGATTGGAGACCTTGGTGGGCAATAAGACCAGATGTTTACCTCTTTAGCAAAACAAATGTGGGACTGTGAAATAAACAAAAAAAAAACAGAGAATAAATTACCCCATGTGAATTCCTATTCAAAAAAGGTATAGTGGTAAAATCAAAACGAAGGAAAGTGTTGGATTGAAAGAGAAAGGGCCTGTCCCACTTTCCCCACAAATTCTCCCGAGTTTTCCCCTTAATTCAAACTCAGAGAATGTCCGTAGCGAGTCCGTAGGAGGCCATAGAAGTCCGTAGATATATCGTAGCAGCTCGTGATGCCAGCCGTAGGTACTCGGGGCATCAGGTAAGTCGGGGCCTTTTTGACAGCATGACAAAAAAACTCGCTAGAATTTAGAAGATTGAGGGGGAATCTTGTAGAAACTTACAACATTCTTAAGGGGTTGGGCAGGCTAGATGCAGGGAGATTGTTCCCGATGTTGGGGAAGTACAGAACAAGATGTCACAGTTTAAGGATAAGGGGGAAATCTATTAGGACTGAGATGAGAAAAACATTTTTCACACAGAGAGTGGTGAATCTGTGGAATTCTCTGCCACTGAAGGTAGTTGAGGCCAGTTAATTGGCTATATTTAAGAGGGAGTTAGATGTGGCCCTTGTGGCTAAAGGGATCAGGGGGTATGGAGAGAAGACAGGTACGGGATACTGAGTTGGATGATCAGCCATGATCATATTGAATGGTGGTGCAGGCTCGAAGGGCCGAATGGCCTACTGCTGCACCTATTTTCTATGTTTCTATGTCCAAGAGTAAAAAGATAGTCAGGAGGAGGAGGAGTTCGTAGATTTTAAAAAATCTTGATTTTTTTAAGGTCCTTTCAACTCGGCAGATGACTTGGGAAAGTGGGACAAGCCCTTAAAAAGAAAAATGTAGTAAAAATCTTTAACCTCCAAAAACAGTTGAGAAATGAATCAAAAATGTTCAGGTTCTGCAAGAGAGATTGATCAACATTCATTAACTATTTTCAATTCAATAAACAGTAGTTAACATGAAACACTAGACAGCTTACATTGGCGTGATTAATACTGAATGTGCAAGTCCAGGGAAAGTTAGTAAGAAATTGACAATGGAGTAACAGAAATTGACCAACACATTGTACACATTAACGATAGGCAGGTATCTCCCCTTCATCAGCTCCCTCATCAAAGTTGCTGACCACCATGTGAATTTATAACAGAGAGTGTCCTTCATGCATAGGTACAATTTTGTCTCATAAATAGTAAGAACAATAGGTGAGCAAGGACAGTTTGAGTGTTTGTGTAGGAAAAAACTACAGATGCTGGTTCAAATCGAAGATAGACGCAAAATGCTGGAGTAACTCAGCGTGACAAACAGCATCTCTGGAAAGAGGGAATGGGTGACGTTTCGGGGTGGGGACACTTCTTCAGACTCCGAGTCTGACTCGGGCTCGGAGTCTAAAGAAGGGTCTCGACCCGAAATGTCACCCATTCCTTCTCTCCTGAGATGCTGCCAGTCCCGCTGAGTTGCTCCAACATTTTGTGTCTATCTTCAGTTTGAGAGTTTTCTTGCCTTTCAACAAGGGCGGTTAAATGTATTAATAGTTTACAAAGTTTATTGTTAAAACAGCAGCAGTGCCTTTTCTCTTTACTATCATGGAGTCATACAGCAAGGAATTAGGCCCTTCGGCCCAACTTGCCAATGTTGACAAGATGCCCCACTTACACTAGTCCCTCCCGCCTGCATTTGGCCCATATACTTCTAAACCTTTCCTATCCTTGTTCTTTTTCCAAAAGTCGTTTAAGCATAGAAACATAGAAACATAGAAAATAGGTGCAGGAGTAGGCTAGGCTATTCGGCCCTTCGAGCCTGCACCGCCATTCAATATGATCATGGCTGATCATCCTTCTAAGTATCCTGTACCTGCCTTCTATCCATACCCCCTGATCCCTTTAGTCACAAGGGCCACATCTAACTCCCTCTTAAATATAGCCAATGAACTGGCGTCAACTACCTTCTGTGGCAGAGAATTACAGAGATTCACCACTCTGTGTGAAAAATGTTTTCCTCATCTTGGTCCCAAAAGATTTTGCCCTTATCCTTAAACTGTGACCCCTTGTTCTGGACTTCCCCAACATCGGGAACAATTTTCCTGCATCTAGCCTGTCCAACCCCTTAAGAATTTTGTAAGTTTCTATTAGATCCCCCCTCAATCTTCTAAGTTCTAGCTAGTACAAGCCAAGTCTATCCAGTCTTTCTTCATATGAAAGTCCTGCCATCCCAGGAATCAGTCTGGTGAACCTTCTCTGTACTCCCTCTATGGCAAGAATGTCTTTCCTCAGATTAGGAGACCAAAACTGTACGCAATACTCCAGGTGTGGTCTCACCAAGACCCTGTGCAACTGCATTGTGCACATTGTTAATGTGCACAATGTGTTGGTTAAATGCCCCTCACAAAAAATCTATGCCTGTCGTCTTAGACATTTCCATCTGTAGAAAAGGTTATGGCTGTCCACACTCTCTGTATTTCTCATAATTATATATACTTCCATCAGTTCTCCCCTCAACCTGTTGTGTTCTAGAGAAAACAATCAGTTTATTTATTCATGTGTGTATATATTTATATCATGGTATATGGACACACTTATCTGTTTTGTAGTAAATGCCTACTATGTTCTGTGTGCTTAAGCAAAGCAAGAATTTCATTGTCCTATACAGGGACACATGACAATACACTTGAACTTGAACTTGAACTTGAAAACAATCCCAGTTTCGCTAACATCTTCTTGTACCTAACACATGAAGCTTTCTGCTAAACCTCTTCTGCACCTTCTTTTAAGCCTCCACATCCTTTCTGCAATGGGATGACCAGATTTGCACTCAATACTCCAAATGCAACTTAACTGTAGTCTTATAGAGTTGCTTCCTGACTCCTGAATGAATGAAGGCGAGCATACCATACACTCAACTAATATTTGCCTGGAAATTATACTGTGGAATATTTGCCTGGAAATGCTGGAGATGCAAGTAAATCCTATTTGTTTTCATTGTTGAGTCAAATCACATCAGCAGGGAATTCAACTAGGGACTTATGAAGAGGAAATCATGCTCGACAAATCTTCTGGAATTTCTTGAGGATGTAACAAGTAAAATGGACAAGGGAGACCCAGTGGATGGAGTGTACCTGGACTTTCAGAAAATCTTTGAAAAAGTCTCGCACAGAAGATTAGTGGGCAAAATTAGAGCACATGGTATTGGTGGTAGGTTATTGACATTGGTGGATAGAAAATTGGTTGGCAGATGGGAACCAAAGAAAAAGGATTAACGGATCCCTTTCAGAATGGCAGGTAGAGACTAGTGGGGTGCCGCAAGGCTCGGTGCTGGGACTGCAGTTATTTACAATATACATTACAGTTTAAGGATAAGGGGGAAATCTTTCAGGACCGAGATGAGGAAAACATTTCTCACACAGAGAGTGGTGAATCTCTGGAATTCTCTGCCACAGAAGGTAGTTGAGGCCAGTTCATTGGCTATATTTAAGAGGGAGTTAGATGTGGCCCTTGTGGCTAAAGGGATCAGGGGGTATGGAGAGAAGGCAGGTACACGATACTGAGTTGGATGATCAGCCATGATCATATTGAATGGCGGTGCAGGCTCGAAGGGCCGAATGACCTACTTCTGCACCTATTTTCTATGTTTCTATGTTTAGATTAAAGAATTAAAAGCAACATTAGCAAATTTGCAGATGACACAAAGCTGGGTGGCAGTGTGAATTGTGAAGAGGATGCTAGGAGGATGCAGGGTGACTTGGACAGCTTAGGTGACTGGGCAGATGCATGGCAGTTGCAGTATAATGTGGATAAATGTGATGTTATCCACTTTGGTGGCAAGAACGGGAAGGCAGATTATTATCTGAATGGTGTTCAAGAAGGAACTACAGATGCTGGAAGATCGAAGGTACACAAAAATGCTGGATAAACTCAGCGGGTGCAGCAGCATCTATGGAGCGAAGGAAATACTTTTCGGGCCGAAACCCTTCTTCCAAAGGAAATAGGCGACTTTTCGGACCAAAACCCTTATTATCTGAATAGTGTCAGGTTAGGAAAAGGGGAAGTTCAACAAGACCAGGGTGTCCTTGTTCATCAGTCACTGAAAGTAAGCATGCATGTACAGCAGGCAGTAAAGAAAGCTAATGACATGTTGGCCTACATAACGAGAGGATTGAGTTTTGGAGCAAAAAGGTCCCTCTGCAGTTGTACAGGCCCCTGGTGAGACCACACCTGGAATATTGTGTGCAGTTTTGTTCTCCTAATTTGAGGAAGGACATTCTTGCCATAGAGGGAGTGTAGCATAGGTTCACGAGGTTAATCCCTGGGATGACGGGACTGTCATAGGATGAAAGTATGGAGCTACTGAGCTTATATTCACTGGAAATTAGGATGAGAGGATATCTTAGAGAAACACATAAAATTATTAAGGGATTGGACACGCTAGATGCAGAAAAAATGTTTCCGATGTTGGGGGAGTCCGGAACCAGGTGCCACAGTTTAAGAATAAGGTGTAGGCCATTTAGAACTGAGATGAGGAAAAACCTTTTCACACAAAGGTGTGAATTTGTGGAATTATCTGCCTCAGGCCTGGACCTCCTAGGACCACGTGCCAACCATGCTGCGAGTTTGAGTCAAGGGCAAACTCTTCTAAACTCGCAGATTAGGTCACCGCAGTGGGACAGCCCCTTAACTATAACCCAACGATTCGCTTGAAGATTTGATTTTAAAAGTTTTGTCAAGTTTTCTTTGCGCACCTGGAAACAATTTTGTAACAGTAACAGCCTTAACCAATTACTTGTACAAATTATAGTTATAAAAATGCCCTTTATTGATAACCTTAATGCATCCCTCAGTTAAAATAAAACCCAAAGTGAACACCAATAAACAAAGGGATTTTTAATGCTTCCTTCTTAGCATGGGGTTTGTTTTTTTTTTCTCTCTCGTAATTCATTTGGTACCATTTTGAATGATCCAACATCTGCATTTTAATTATAGGCATCAGAGATTCCTTTGCACTGAGAGAGGAAGAATTTATTGTTCCTCAGAAGAGGCACATCCAGAAACGTTGCCAACATCAGAAATGATGGAGCTTTCATTTTTACCTTCAGCAAAATCTGAGTTGTAAAAAAAAAATGATAAACTGGTTCCACATGCAACAAACAATTTATGTAGGTAAACTTGAACCATTATTAGCGCAAATGTGCAATAAACACATCTGACTCACAAAAATGCTGGCAGCGTTTTCAAAGGTGGCTCCTATAACCCCAACACAGATGGTAAAATTCCTGTGGCTTATTGACCCAAGGTGGAAACAAGTGTGTTAACAGAGACTTCTCAAAAATGATTCAATTGTAGCCTCCTTAAGAATATTAGTGATCCACCTTCACAGTAAAAAATTACAATTCAGAGCTAAGTCAACAAACATCAAATTATTGGTGTTGCCTATCTCCTTCGCTCCATAGATGCTGCTGCAACCGCTGAGTTTCTCCAGCATTCTTGTGTACCTTCGATTTTCCAGCATCTGCAATTTCTTCTTAATCAAATTATTAGTATTGCTTTTATTATTATTATCTTGTCTCATATACCAAGATACATTGAAAAACCAATCACATTGCCTCCTGATCAGGCATATCATACTTGATGCAAATAATTCTTGATGCAAATTTAAATCTATCATTATTTACGCTATCATTTTGCATTAGATGTTAACCCAGTGTCTAGGGCTAGCAAAGATTCAATTTATTAGACATTTGTATTCAAACTTATTAGACGTTTGTATTCAAACTGATAAGCTTTAATCTACAATTTGAGAGGGAGAAGGGTAAATCGGAGGTGTCAATATTACAGTTGAGCAAAGAGGACGATGGAGCCATGAGGGAGGAGTTGGCCAAAGTTGACTGGAAGGATACCCTAGTAGGGTAGACAGTGGAACAACAATGGCAGGTATTTCTGGGAATAATACAGAAAGTGCATCATCGGTTCATTCCAAAGAGGAAGAAAGATTCCAACGGGAGTAAGGGGTGACCATGGCTGACAAGGGAAGTCAGGGAGAGTATAAAATAAAAAATAAATATAACATAGCAAAGATGAGCGGGAAGCCAGAGGATTGGGTAACTTTTAAAGAGCAACCAAAGATAACTAAAAAGGCAATACGGAGAGAAAAGGTATTGAGTGGGAGTTTGCTGCAAAAATGATTCTATTGATGTGATGTATCAAAAATATAATGGAGGATAGTAAAAGCTTCTTTAGGTACGTGAAGAGGAAAAAACTAGTTAAGGCCAAAGTTGGACCCTTGAAGACAGAAAAGGGTAAATTTATTATGGGGAACAAGGAAATGGCAGATGAGTTAATAATAATAATAATAATAACTTTATTTATAAAGCGCTTTTAGACAACATCAGTTACCACAAAGTGCTGTACATGGGAAGTCAACAAAAAGTTATTACAAACTACTAAAACCATTAAGACGACAGGACTATAAAAACAGTAAAAATTAAAAGACATTAAAAGCACTAAAACAGGAACAAAGTCTCAGCCAGTGTCGAAAGCCAGTGAATAAAAGTGAGTTTTTAGGGAGGATTTAAAGATGGACAGTGAAGGGGCCATGAGTTGAACAGGTACTTTGTATCCGTCTTCACTAAAGAGGACACAAATAATCTTCCTGATGTACTGGTGGTCAGAGGAGCTAGGGTGGCAGAGGAACTGAAGGAGATTCACATTAGGCAGAAAATGGTGTTGGGTAGACTGATGGGACAGAAGGCTGATAAATACCCAGGGCCTGATGGTCTGCATCCCAGGATACTTAAGGAAGTGGCTCTAGAAATTGTGGGCGCATTGGTGATCATTTTCCAATGTTCTATAGAATCTGGATCAGTTCCTGTGGATTGGAGGGTAGCTAATGTTGTCCCACTCTTTAAGAAGGGCAGCAGAGAGAAAACAGGGAATTATAGACCAGTTAGCCTGACATCGGTGGTGGTGAAGATGATGGTGTCAATAATAAAAGATGAAATAGTGGCACATTTGGATAGCAGTAGCAGGATCGGTCTGAGTCAGCATGAATTTACGAAGGGGAAATCATGCTTGACGAATGTTCTGGAGTGGATGTAGTGTACCTGGACTTTCAGAAAGCATTTGATAAGGTCGCACATAGGAGATTAGTGGGCAAAATTAAAGCACATTGTACTGGGGGTAGAATGCTGACATTAATAGAACATTGGTTGGCTGACAGGAAACAAAGGGTAGGAATTAACGGGTCCCCTTCAGAATGGCAGGCAGTGACTAGTGGGGTTCCGCAAGGTTCGGTGCTGGGACCACAGCTATTTACAATATATATTAATGATTTGGATGAACGGCGGTGGAGGCTGGTTCTCTGGATGCTTTCAAGAGAGAGTTAGATAGAGCTCTTATGGATAGCGGAGTTAAGGGATATGGAGAGAAGGCAGGAACAGGGTACTGATTGTGGTTGATCAGCCATGATCACATTGAATGGCGACGCTGGCTCGAAGGGCCGAATGGCCTACTCCTACTCCTATTGTCTATTGTCGTCATAAGGCTCGCCTGTCTAATTCACTGATGTAGTCTTTAAAATCTAAAAAGTCTCTGATCTCCCTCAATTTAGGTTCCTTAAACATCCCTTTCTAATCTCATCCTGTGTTGTAAGTGAGAGATAAGGGACTGAAATTGCTGCACTTCTGAGTTTGTTGGATTCAATGTTGAGCGAAAAGGAATTGGAGAGTGTAGAACCAGAGGGCAAAGCCTCAGCATGACTCTTTGAGATCTCCCTAAAGGTGTAAACCTTGTAACGGTGCAGCTTTCCCTCCCAACTTGTATATTTTGCATCCTAATCTCTGAAGCCAAACATGCCTCTCCCCTCCTACCCCCAATTTACCTGTTGCCACTCTGAGAGCAGTAAACAGAGTAGCCCATGGTCCTATTCACCATTGCACAGGTCCCTAATTATTAACCCCTCTAGTCTTTCCAAAGCAAGCGTTGTCTGCGGAGGGCGCTCAGCATCGCCAAGGACTGCTCTCACCCCAACCATGGACTGTTTACCCTCCATTTCTAACTTTTCGCTGTTCTGATGAAAGGCTTGAAATATTAACTTTATTTTCCTCTTCATTCTTCTCGCTTCACAAATGCTGTCTGAACTATTGAGAGTATTTGTTTTAAAAAAAAAAAAAGTTAGCACCTGCTTTTGGGTTTTGCTTTTACAAATGTAGTCTGTTTCGAATGGATGCCTTTTATGTGTACTCTTTCCTTTAACAACCTGTTCAGGCCAATTGATCTGTGCCAGTATTTCAGCACACAAATGTCGTCTTACATTTTTTTTGTTCTGTTCCTATTATACACACTTCACCAATATTTTCCTTTGTGTTCAAATCTATTGCTGACTTGCCCTTTATATGCTATGTCAGTGCCAGATCTGAGCAATTCCAAGTATCGTACCGACCCCTCTAGTTTCCGTGATGACATAGCCTTGCGATTGACTGAATTTCAAGAGGGTGAGTCTTTCATGGCTGGGATTTGATTTGTGCTGTGTTTAAGCAAAGGCCCTGTCCAAGCCATTGTAAATTTTAATCTTTTAGACAGTCCTGGCAGCAGTGTTTGCATTGGATAAGTGTTTAAATCAACTGCAGCTTGGATTAAGTACTCTTAAATACATGCAATGGAGGGCCTCATTGAAGTTGCATTCAATAAAATGTTGGCTCAAGATATGAGAGTGCCACTTTAATTTTGCATCAGATTGGACCTGGGTAGGATCCTGACTCTGTCTTTATGGTACTTTTTTTTGCACTGTAGGGGAGCAGTTAGATGACTTGTCATATAACCGGGCACAGGAGTGGTGTCCTCATTTCTGCAGATGGCACAATAAAAGTCACCTCCTCTGAGTAAAGCCAGACATGGACCTTGGCAGCTCATTTAGCAAAATAAGAGCAGAATTTTAATGCCGAGTACATTCATGCCTAATAGGATTTGTATCATTAAAGTATACCTCAAGTGCACCCAGACCAAGACACTTGGAATACTGGAGTAATTTGCTGCAAACTTAAAGCATAACGAGACAGTGTTCTTTGGCTTGCCAGCTAATGATGAATGGCATTGCCTTTAGCTCTCAGACTTGCCTCAACAGCTACAGATTTATGTTGGATTGAAGGAGAATTACTGGAACCTTGCTGGGTTAATATGGTCTGTTGGTGCCAACAATTGGGAAGTCCTCACAGATAGTAGGTGGATGGAGTGTCAGCAAAATGATTTAACCAACTATTTGGGAATAATAGTAGATGAATACGATGAGGAGAAATCTGCTATCCACTTCTAATCAAAGGTTTTGGAAAATCAGAGTATTGTTTGTTAGAATGAATGAACTGTGGTGTTCAGGAAGATCTAGATATCTAGTCCACATGCAGCACAGCAAGTCATGCAAATGGAATGCAATAGTACAGAAATATGGTTGACACACCTCAAGGATTTGTGACCTTATAGCTTTGGACTTGTACAGTTGTACAGAGCCCTAGTGAGACCACACCTGGAGTATTGTGTGCAGTTTTGGCCCCCTAATTTGAGGAAGGACATTCTTGCTATTGAGGGAGTGCAGCGTAGGTTTACAAGGTTAATTCCCGGGATGGCGGGACTGTCGTATGCTGAGAGAATGGAGCAGCTGGGCTTGTACACTCTGGAGTTTAGAAGGATGATAGGGGATCTCGTTGAAATATATAAGATTGTTAAGGGCTTGGACATGCTAGAGGCAGGAAACATGTTCCCGATGTTGGGGGAGTCCAGAACCAGGGGCCACAGTTTAAGAATAAGGAATAAGCCATTTAGAATGGAGACGAGGAAACACTTTTTCTCACAGAGGGTGGTGAGTCTGTGGAATTCTCTGCCTCAGAGGGCGGTGGAGGCAGGTTCTTTCAATTTTTTTATTTATTTTTTTTTCAATTCAACTTTAATGTCATCGCACAAATACAAGTATCAGTACAACGAAATGCAGTTTTGCGTCTGAATGCTTTCAAGAGAGAACTAGATAGAGCTCTTAAAAATAGCAGAGTCAGGGGATGTGTGGAGAAGGCAGGAATGGGGTACTGATTGGGGATGATCTGCCATGATAACATTGAATGCCGGTGCTGGCTCGTAGGGCCGAATGGCCTACTCCTGCACCTATTGTCTATTGTCTGTTGACTTCTTGTTTAAGGAGAAATATATTTGTCTTGGATTCAGTTCAAAGAAGATTCATGAAATTGTTTCCTGCAATGAAGAATTTCACTGTACTTGTGTACACATGACCATAATGTACCAATGAAACATTGGAGGGATTATTTTTTGGAGCAAAGCAAAATGCTGAAGCAACTCAGTGGGCCAAGCAACATCAATGGAGGGATTGTACAGATGATATTTCAGATTGGGGCACTTTTTTGCCTGAATTCCAGCATCTGCAGTTCCATGCATCTTTTTCTTTATTGTTTAGAGGATGGGCAAGCAGGTTAGGATGAACAAGAGTCCCATTACTATGGCAAACTAGTTAGTAGTCATTTAAATCTTTGCTGTATTGCTGAATTAACCAATTTGAACTGCAGTAGGATTAGGGCTCCAACCATTGTTCATGGCAGTCATAGAGTCATACAGTGTGGAAACAGGTCCTTTAGCCCAACTTGCCCTCACTGGCCTAAAAGCCCCAACTTCACTAGTCCCACTTGCCTGCATTTGGCCCATATCCCTCGTATCTGGCTAATTGCTTCTTAAATGTTGCAATAGTCACTGTCTCAACTACCCCCTCCAGCAGCTTGTTCCATTCACCCACCGCCCTTTGTGTGAAAAAATTACCCTTCGGATTCCTATTAAATTTTCCCCCTTCACCTTAAAGCTACGTTCTCTGGTTCACGATCCCCCTACTCTGGGCAAGAGACTCTGTACGTCTACCTGATCTATTCCTCTCATGATTTTGCACAGTTCTATCAAATCACCCCCCCTCATCCTCCTGTGCTCCAAGGAGTAGCGACCCAGCCTGCGCAACCTCTCCCTACAGCTCAGACCCTCTAGTCCTGGCAACATCCTTGTAAATCTCTGCACCCTTTCCAACTTGAAAGTGTAGAATATCAGATGGTTAAAGTACAGCTGGAGTATATTACCCCACTGGGCAATATAGATGTTTGGACACTGTGACATCAGAACTCTGCTCTTGATGAAATATACTGCTGGCACATGTATGTTTGCTCATTTTGCATATAGTAGGGTGTGATTGGGACCATGTAGCAAACACATCAAAATAATTCAGTTCCCTTCCTTCAATTTTCATTGAACACAAAAATTGGCGGGGTTGTGAATAGTGAGGAATGTTATCAAAGTATTCATCAGGATATGGACAGTTGGAAATATGACCAGAATTTCAGAATTAAGGGACAGAAGTTTAGGGGTACTATGAGGGGGAACCTCTTTACTCAGAGAGTGGTAGCGGTGTGGAATGAGCTTCCAGTGGAAGTGGTGGAGGCAGGTTCATTGGTATCATTTAAAAATAAATTGGATAGACATATGGATGAGAAGGGAATGGAGGGTTATTGTATGAGTGCAGGCAGGTGGGACTAAGGGAAACAAGTTGTTCGGCACGGACTTGTAGGGCCGAGATGGCCTGTTTCCGTGCTGTAATTGTTATATATAAGTTATATATATATATATATAATGGCCAGATAAATCTGAAGTCTGAAGAAGTGTCTCAACCCAAAACATCACCCATTCCTTCTCTCCAGAGATGCTGACTGTCCTGCTGTGTTACTCCAGCTTCTTGTGTCTATCTTCAGTGTAAACCAGCATCTGCAGTTCCTTCCTACACATGGGCAGATAAATGCCTGATAGTTTGAAGTGTTTTATATTAGGAGGTCTAATGTAAGAAGAAAGTATACAGTGAGTGGCACAAGCTTTTCGAGCATTGATGTGCAGGGGGATCCTTCTCTCCCGAGATGCTGCCTGTCCCCCTGGTGGTGGGATGGTGAGGGTCTACCTGATAGAAATTCATAATGAAAGACACAGATAGGGTAGATAATTAGTCTTTGTAAGATCATGTGATAGGAGCAGAATTAGGGCTTTCGGCCTATAAAGTCTACTCCGTCATTCAACCATGGCTGATCTATCTCTCCCTCCTAATCCCATTCACCTGGAATGTAGCTAATCGCACTTTCCCTAAGGTGGAATTGTCACGTACTGGAGGGCATAGTTCCAGAGGGGAAAAGTTTAAATGAGATGTTCAAGGTGTTTTAAGGCACAGAGTGGTAGGTGCCTGAAACTTGCTGCTAGAGGTGGTGGAAACTGATATGAGGCCTTGAGACGGACACATGATCAGCAGGGGATGGAGGAACACAGACCATGTGCAGACAGATACACAGTTGGCATCATGGTCGGAACAGACATTGTGGGCCAAATGGCTTGTTCCTATACTGTACTGTTTTATGTCTTTAGAAGTAGAGGAGATTTAGCAGTGCTACAGAAAATGTTGTTGGTGATTTATGGCTATGATCATGACCATGATCTTGTATTTCCTGAATTTGTCAACATTTGATTTCTGTCATATGTTTTCTGAAATAAAACTCCTACATAAATATCTAATTGAAATAACGTGAGAAATGAAAGGAAACAGGCTAACCATCTGTTATTTTTTCAACCACAAAAATAACGTAAAGTATAGAAGGTAAGTAGTCTTCCAGTTCTTTGCTCTTGAAGATTGTTATAGTCCTCAAAAGGAACTATTTCTCTGGATTGTATCCTTTCCACAAACACTCTCAGAAAATATTCTGCATTGTCATTTTCTTTCCACCCATTCTATTTTGTAATAGTATGCATGTGGAATAACCAGGAAATCATTCCTTTGGATGTTTCTTGATGAGAAATGTGCATATGCTTTCATTTTTGAAGGCTGCTTTTTCAATATGTGGTTCCTGTAAGAATACCACGAGCTTTGTGATCTCTCTGTCTTAATTCAACCACAAAAATATGTCTCTGTCCTGCCCACTCCCCCGACATTAGTCTGAAGAAGGGTCTCGACCTGAAACGTCACCCATCCCTTCTCTTCAGAGATGCTGCCTGTCCTGCTGAGTTACTCCAGCATTTTGTGTCTACCTTCCACAAAACGCACATACTGTAATCATATTTTTTATTTTCCAAAATATATTTTGAACCGTCTCTCGAGATGGTGACCATTGTCAAGCTGACTCAGTTGTAATCGAACTGAAATTCTTTATCTGAAGGATCACACCTTATAAGCTGAAACTTATGTTGCCAGGACTCTGGGGGGCCTGGGACATAGGGAGAGGTTGGGCAATATATGTCTTTGTTCCTTGGAATGAAGGAAGCTAAGGGGTGATCTTACAGAGGTGTACAAAATCATGAGAGGAATAGCTCGGGTAAATGCATGGAGTCGTGTAGTCAGTTTTCCAGTGTGGAAACAGGCCCTTCGGCCCAACTTGCCCACACCGGCCATCATGTCCCAGCCTGCTCGCATTTGGTCCATATCCCTCCAAACCTGTCCTATCCATGTATAGGACAAACCTGTCCTAGTCTTTTGCACAGGGGAATTGAGAACAAGAGGACGTGGGTTTAAGATGGGGGGGGGGGGATATTAATGTGAACTGGAGGGGAGGTGCCAATGCAAAATGTCACCTGTCCGTTCCCTCCGCTGTTACTGCAACACGTTGAGTTTTGTAAGATTCCAGCATCTGCAATTCCTTGTGTCTCCATTGATGTTTACTTTGTTGAGAAGCATTTGAATTCTCCATAAATGGCATGTTTAACCTGTATTCAAATACATTTGTAATCAATTTTAGGCAGAATTTGTTTGACTTTATGTATAATACATGAAATAATTATGGATAAGGAAAGGGCTGGTCCACAAGTTAAAGTTTTAAACTGGGCAAGGTCATCTTTGATGGTACTGGACAGAAAGTTGCAAAACTTGATTAAAGTAATTTGTTTCCAGGCAAAAAGATTTACAGAAAGTGGGATAGTTTTAAAAGTGTGTTGACAATAGCTCGGGCCATACAAGTTTGTGTGAAAGGCAAGTCAGGCTGTAAGGAATCTGTGATGATGAAAGATATTGCGTACAGTTTTGGTCTCCAAATCTGAGGAAGGACATTATTGCCATAGAGGGAGTGCAGAGACGGTTCACCAGACTGATTCCTGGGATGTCAGGACTGTCTTATGAAGAAAAACTGGATAGACTTGGTTTATACTCTCTAGAATTTAGAAGATTGAGAGGGGATCTTATAGAAACTTACAAAATTCTTAAGGGGTTGGACAGGCTAGATGCAGGAAGATTGTTCCCGATGTTAGGGAAGTCCAGGACAAGGGATCACAGCTTAAGGATAAGGGGGAAATCCTTTAAAACCGAGATGAGAAGAACTTTTTTCACACAAAGAGTGGTGAATCTCTGGAACTCTCTGCCACAGAGGGTAGTTGAGGCCAGTTCATTGGCTATATTTAAGAGGGAGTTAGATGTGGCCCTTGTGGCTAAGGGGATCAGGGGGTATGGAGAGAAGGCAGGTACGGGATACTGAGTTGGATAATCAGCCATGATCATATTGAATGGCGGTGCAGGCTCGAAGGGCCGAATGGCCTACTCCTGCACCTAATTTCTATGTTTCTATGTTTCTATATTTGGGCACTGCTCAGGAAAAAGAAAATGTCGGTCAGGTATGGGCAGGCACGGAAATCGCTATTAAAACATGGACGGGACACGATTTCTTGGTGGCTGCGCGCGCGCATGCGCACACACACACGAGGCTTCAGCCGTGGGGCCTGTGGACGGTAACATCGGGAGCTGACCTGGTTGGTGACCGACTCCGAACTCCAGCAACAGCAGCTTCGTCCGCCCCGAATCGTGGGGCTTGAATCGGCCCGTTCGTGGGGCCTTTCATGGGCCGGCGGGGGCTTCAACATCAGGAGCCTCGATCGATGCAGCAGTTTGATTTTAATCCGCACCGGGCGCTGAAAAGTCCCGCGAACGGGCCAATTCAGCCCTTAGAAAGCGTCTGATAAAATCTGGATTACAAAACATGGGGGGGATTGTCTCCCACCTCTCAAAGCATGGGGGTGATGTGTGTGTGTGTCCCCCCCCTTCCTCCAGTATTTCCGCCCATGGGTATGGGCAGCTGGATCCATCTGAAATTCCCATCTGGAGCGCCTGGGAGTGTGGTCTTGTGGTTCTATACATTTTAATTCACTCAATATTGTGTCTCTTGATACTCTCGATATCCCAGAAACTCCCAACAAGGTAAATATTGCCCTTAATGTTGACCCTTTCTGTTGAGTTATCACATGGAAGAAAGAGGAAAGAGATATTTTCCTTTACTTTGGCACCTCAGGTATGATGTGGTGGGTTCTGAGCCTATAGTCAATATTGTTTCAGTCCTCGCTATAAGCTTATTCATTATGTGCACATATATTAAATTCTGTGTTGGGTAATTCCAATATTCTTACCTCAGAAAACTGCTGCAGATGGGAAGAGGCAGGAAGTGATTGTGTTAGACTCAAAGAGGAGTAATGCCATTAACATTGGAATGACCGTATTACCTCCTCCAAGAACAATCAAGACTGCAATTCTTAACTTTGATGAATATGCCTTGAACAAGGAAGGAATAGAGGTAAGAGTGTGTATGTTAATCCAACTGTACGTTTCTATGCAATAAATAAAGATTTAAATAATTGACACATTGGGTCAATCTAGCAAGGTACATTACAGTTTTATGTGAAATGTCACGGTTACCTTTTAAACCAAATGGTGTAATACCATGGTTACAATAACGCTGGTGTTAAACCCTGTGACAAATTGGAGAATCTGTGGAATTCTCAGCCACAGAAGGCAGTGGAGGCCAATTCACTGGATGTTTTCAAGAGAGTCAGATATAGTTGTTAGGGCTAATGGAATCAAGGGATATGGGGAAAAATCAGGAAAGGGGTACAGATTTTGGATGATCAGCCTTGATCATATTGAATGGCGATGCTGATTCCAAAGGCTGAATGGCCTACTCCTGCACCTATTTTCTATGTTTCTATGATTCACCAGATGCACAGCAGTAGTTCACACAGTTAGCTCATCTTCATCTTCTCAAGGGCCATCAGCAAAGAGCAATAGATGTTGACCTTGCCAGCGATACCCACATCTTACTAATAGCCAGAACTATACTGTGTTCAATTTAGCAATATAATGCTAAATATAAGAGAGGAAGAGGAACATTTTGGCCTTCTAATACCAAACATCAGCATTGTTTCACCAATGTCCAATATTCCATTATTATTGTTATTGAAGTGCACAAGGAAAGTTGGCTACGGTGGGAATGTAAGAAATGCTGGTGGAGGAGGTGAGTGCTGAGGGATGCTGTTTATGTTCTAATGTAGGCAGGAGTCTTAGCTTTTATTTGCTGTTTTTGGCATTTTGGACTTGACTGCAAATCTAAGTGTGAATCACAGTATAATTGATCAAGATGCTTTCCCCCCTCTAACCATAATTCATCAAGTTAACTTCTGACAGTCACAGCTCAATTTTGTGCTGAAAGAGGCATCTTCAAGTTGAGATGCTAATTTTCCGGTCCTTTCACCTTATCTCGAACAGCAGTGGCAGTCCGCAGGAGGAAAATAAATCTCTGTGTAAGACGGCAGCTGGGTTTGCCTGGAAAAATTCTCTCAGCGAGAATTCTGTTGTTAGCTGCTTAGTTTATTGTCAAAAGGGATCAGACAAACACCAATTATATTTAGCTGTAAGTCTCACAAACTAACAACTTAGTTAAGTGTTTCAAGTTTTCCCACAGCCAAAGCAAGAAAGAAATAAGGGGGGGTTTTGTGCCCATCCCAACTCTAATCCAAGGTTACACAAAAAAGCTGGAGAAACTCAGCGGGTGCAGCAGCATCTATGGAGCGAAGGAAATAGGCAACGTTTCGGGCCGAAACCCTTCTTCAGACGAAACCCTTCTTCTAAGCCTACCTTGAAGAAGTTCTCCTCTTCTCTCGTATACTCCAACTCTAATCCATTTGGTTCCATAATGCTGATGTCTGATCTTAATGTCATAGAGTTATATGGCATGAAAGTAGGCCCTTCAGCTCACTGAGTCTAGCACTTATTTGCATCAATCCTCTTTTTATTCTCCCCACATTCCCACCAACTCCCCTCAGATTTTATCACCCACCCACGAGGGGCAATTTGGTACCACCGTTTAATCTACCTACCTGCTAATCACTGGGATGTGGGAGGAAACCAGAGTACCGGCTTGTACTCCAGAGAGTCGGCTTGCACTCGCTAGAATTTAGAAGATTGAGGGGGGATCTTATAGAAACGTACAAAATTCTTAAGGGGTTGGACAGGCTAGATGCAGGAAGATTGTTCCCGATGTTGGGGAAGTCCAGAACAAGGAGTCACAGTTTAAGGATAAGGGGGAAATCTTTTAGGACCGAGATGAGAAAAACTTTTTTCACACAGAGAGTGGTGAATCTGTGGCATTCATTGCCACAGAAGGTAGTTGAGGCCAGTTCATTGGCTATATTTAAGAGGGAGTTAGATGCGGCCCTTGTGGCTAAAGGGATCAGGCGGTATGGAGAGAAGGCAGGCACAGGATACTGAGTTGGATGATCAGCCATGATCATATTGAATGGCAGTGCAGGCTCGAAGGGCCGAATGGCCTACTCCTGCATCTATTTTCTATGCATCTATGTTTCTACCAGAGGTGATCGCCCCAATATTTAATTAGTCGATGGTGACAATCAGCAAGAAAAGATGATCTTTTTTTAAATTTTATAAGTGATTGTGAGTTTAACAGTTAGCAAACAAAATCAATCATAGGACTAACTTTCCTCTGTACTGCAGGCTGTCTTGTAAATCAGTTTATAAAGAACGGATTTATTATTGTGTTACTCCTACTACACAGGAGCAAGATTCCAAGGGAAGCATACTTCACGAAGTGAATGTTCTTTGTCCCCTCTGCCTTAAGGTAGACCATTTTGCCCAGGCAACAGATTTCCACATCCATAGAACCCTTCCTCCTTCCTTTGCCAGTTTAAATGTGTAAATATAAACACAGAAACATAGAAAATAGGTGCAGGAGGAGGCCATTCGGCCCTTCGAGCCAGCACCACCATTCATTGTGATCATGGCTGATCGTCCCCTATCAATAACCCGTGCCTGCCTTCTCCCCACATCCCTTGACTCAACTAGCCCCTAGAGCTCCATCTAACTCTCTCTTAAATCTATCCAGTGATTTGGCCTCCACTGCCCTCTGTGGCAGGGAATTCCATAAATTCTCAACTCTCTGGGTGAAAACATTTTTTCTCACCTCAGTCTTAAATGACCTCCCCTTTACTCTAAGACTGTGGCCCCTGGTTCTGGACTCACCCAACATAGGGAACATTTTTCCTGCATCTAGCTTTTCCAGTCCTTTTATAATGTTATATGTCTCTATAAGATCCCCCTCATCCTTCTAAACTCCAGTGAATGCAAGCTTAGTCTTTTCAATCTTTCCTCATATGACAGTCCCGCCATCCCAGGGATCAGTCTCTTGAACCTACGCTGCACTGCCTCAATCACAAGGGTCCTTCCTCAAAAGTAGGAGACCAAAAATGTACGCAATACTCCAGATTTGGTCTCACCATCTCTCATACAACTGGAAATACATTGAAACTGTGTAATCCTGTAGGATATAATCTTGTTCATTTCGTTCCAATGCCCCGTGACTGTCCAAACAGATTTTATAAAGAGCCTGCTAAAAAGAGCAAAGTTGAGATCTATTCAGTGTGGAAACAGCCCCTTTAGCACAACTTGCCCACACCAACCAACAAGCCCCATCTACACGAGACCCTCCTAACTCTGTTTGACCGATATCATAGAAACATAGAAACATAGAAAATAGGTGCAGGAGTAGGCCATTCGGCCCTTCGAGCCTGCACCGCCATTCAATATGATCATGGCTGATCATCCAACTCAGTATCCTGTTCCTGCCTTCTCTCCATACCTCCTGATCCCTTTAGCTACAAGGGCCACATCTAACTCCCTCTTAAATATAGCCAATGAACTGGCCTCAACTACCTTCTGCGGCAGAGAATTCCAGAGATTCACCACTCTCTGTGTGAAAAAAAAATTCCTCATCTCGGTCTTAAAAGATTTCCCCCTTATCCTTAAACTGTGACCCTTGTTCTGGACTTCCCCAACATCGGGAACAATCTTCCTGCATCTAGCCTGTCCAACCCCTTAAGAATTTTGTAAGTTTCTATAAGATCCCCCCTCAATCTTCTAAATTCTAGCGAGTACAAACCGAGTCTATCCAGTCTTTCTTCATATGAAAGTCCTGACATTCCAGGAATGAGTCTGGTGAACCTTCTCTGTACTCCCTCTATGGCAAGAATGTCTTTCCTCAGATTTGGAGACCAAAACTGTACGCAATACTCCAGGTGTGGTCTCACCAAGACCCTGTACAACTGCAGTAGAACCTCCCTGCTCCTATACTCAAATCCTTTTGCTATGAAACCTATCCCTGTAAACCTATCTGATCCATGCACCTGTCTGAATATTTCTTAAACCTTATGAAAGTACCTGCCAACCCGTCACGTGATGTATTCATTGTACTAAGTCACCACCTTAATGGGATTCTTGGTCAGCATGGACACGTTGAGCCAAAAGTCCTGAATGACTCTATCAACAGGTTGCAATTGTCTCTAACATTACCCCTTTAATATACCATCCAAGAAAAACTAAAATACTTACGAAAGATTTTTAGGAATGTTCTTAACTGTTAGAAACAAAACAAAAAGAAAATCACAACAGATGCTGGAAATCAAAAACAGATGCTAGATCACTGGAAACACATGCCCTGTGAGTCAGCATCTGTGGATAAAGAAACATCGTTAATACCTATGAGGTATTTCCTTCCTCGAACTCTTGATCAGTTTATCTGGGAAATGGGCTACAGGAAATCAGCGTGGAGTTCCACTGTTAACTCCTCCATTTCAAGACCTACCCATGTGATATTTGTTAATGGGTTTTCATCTTGGTAATATGTTTTCACTCTCATCCCTTACTCTCACCCATGTTTTGATGATTGACAGAGTTGGTGAAATAAGCAAGTTGGAGGGGCTGGGCAAGGGAAAAGGGCTACGCGGAGAGGAAATACTTTAAAATATTATAGAAAACATGAATTGAAAATGAAAATCTTCTCTTTGGTCCATTCAGATGTTATTCAGTAATTTTGCTTTAATCTTTCCATATAACCATATAACAATTACAGCACGGAAACAGGCCATCTCGGCCCTACAAGTCCATGCCGAACAAATTTTTTTTCCCCTTAGTCCCACCTGCCTGCACTCGTACCATAACCCTCCATTCCCTTCTCATCCATATGCCTATCCAATTTATTTTTAAATGATACCAATGAACCTGCCTCCACCACTTCCACTGGGAGCTCATTCCACACCGCCACCACTCTCTGCGTAAAGAAGCTCCCCCTCATATTACCCCTAAACTTCTGTCCTTTAATTCTGAAGTCATGTCCTCTTGTTTGAATCTTCCCTATTCTCAAAGGGAAAAGCTTGTCCACATCAACTCTGTCTATCCCTCTCATCATTTTAAAGACCTCTATCAGGTCCCCCCTTAACCTTCTGCGCTCCAGAGAATAAAGACCTAACTTATTCAACCTATCTCTGTAACTTAGTTGTTGTTTCATTCTGCATTGAACTGACTTGAAGTTTAGATGACCAGTACCAATTATCACATGGGATGGGACACATCACTGATCAATCCAAGTCCTGTGGAGCTCAAATCCATGTGTCGGAAGGAACTGAAGATGCTGGTTTACACCGAAGATGGACACTAAATCCTGGATTAACTCAGCAGGACAGGCAGCATCTCTGGAGAGAAGGAGTGGGTGACGTTTCAGATCGAGACTGAGGGGTCTCAACCCAAAACATAACCCATTACCTCTCTCCAAAGATGCTGCCTGTCCCTCTGAGTTACTCCAGCTTGTTGTGTCTATCTTAGAGCTCAAAATCATTTGGGTTTCCCATCCACTCACCAGCATAAAGATCGCAAGGAAATTAAAGCAAGTGCCGTGGAATTAATGTTTCCATTTCCTGAAGGGCTTTACTCTTCTGTATTACAAAAATGTAAAACTTCTACTTGTACAAAATCTTGTGCAGCTTTGGGATGATTCAAAGTAGTTTACAACTGAAGTGACAGTTTTATTGTGGGAAATGCAGCAGCCAATTTTCAGCCAATCATTTTTTTTGATAAATGAGCACGAGGAGACTGGGGGACAAATTTGGTTGGAACTCAGTGGGAAGGCTGCTGCTTTTAGACGTCGTATCGTGGAAACCTCTTAGGCAGTTCCTCCAGATTGAAGATGATCTGTTTCCATGAGGGGCCTGTAGACTCTGCCGCAGGTGGGACATATGCGATTTGATATTGTGAATAGATTGTGTAGACGGTAGCCCATGCCTTTCAGTGATTCCACTAGACGTCAGTGTATGCTGCAATTTCCCTAATGATCTTTTACATTAGGGGGCGGCATGGTGGTGCATCTGTCGAGTTGCTGCCTTACAGCCCCAGGGACCCTGGTTCCATCCTCACTATGGGTGCTGTCTGTACGGAGTTTGTACATTTTCCCCCTAACCATGTGTGTTTTCTCTGAGATCTTCAGTTTCCTCCCACACTCCACAGACGTACAGGTTTGCAGGTTAAATGGCTTGGTAAATGTAAATTATCCCTAGTGTGTGTAGGATAGTGCTAGTGCATAGGGATCACTGTTCGGTGCTGACTCGGTGGGCCGAAGGGCTTGTTTCCTAAACTAGATCTCTAAACTAAACTAAAGTTAAAATACGCTCGAGAGGCAGTTTAATATTTCAGCCAAATAATGGCAACTGCCTTGATACTGCAAAAGACCATCAACTTGAATTAGATGGATAAAATTTGAGATTAGATTTGAACCCTCAGCAGTGGAAAAAGACTGATAAAGGGAATATTGTAACTGGGAAAAGGCCACTTGTACATAGAAACATAGAAAATAGGTGCAGGAGTAGGCCATTCGGCCCTTCGAGCCTGCACCGCCATTCAATATGATCATGGCTGATCATCCAACTCAGTATCCCGTACCTGCTTTCTCTCTATACCACCTGATCCCTTTAGCCACAAGGGCCACATCTATCTTCCTCTGAAATACAGCCAATGAACTGGCCTCAACTACCTTCTGTGGCAGAGAATTCCAGAGATTCACCACTCTCTGTGTGAAAAATGTTTTTCTCATCTCGGTCCTAAAGGATTTCCCCTCTATCCTTAAACTATGACCCCCTTGTCCTGTACATTTGTCTCTGGGTCTGCTTGAAGCCTAACTCCCATTGTAGTCTCTGGTTACACTTTGAATGTTTTTTTAATTTTGTCTTTACTGTCCTGCTTAGCAGATTCTTCCAAAAATTGCATCTTAGGTGAAACTCTTATTGTTTGCATGTTACAAAATGTCAGCAGTGTAGATCGAAAGATTTTGAACAATATACTCTATTTTAAGATTCAAAGCAGGGCAGCATTTAAAATTTCAAAGCATCGCTTATTAATTTTGTTAGTAACTTTCCCTCATTTTCAAATCTCAGGTTTGGATGTTCAATATAAAAATATTACGGATCACCAATTATACAAAACCTTTATATATCAGCAATATTTTTAAATATGGCATTTAAAACCCAGCCACATATTAAATTTATGTTAGGTTTAGTTTTATTATTGCCGTGAAACACAACTACAAAATGTAATGAGGAGATACCAGAGTGATGAATGCAGGATTGTAGAAAAAGTTCCAGACTTTTCCAGAGTCAGAGACTTTTCCAGACAGTTCCAGATAAAAAAAATCTAATGTCCGCAATAAGGTAGGTTGTAGAATTGGCATTGTACACTAGTCTATGGAGGGATCGATCAAAGGCCTTGTGATCAATCTTATATATGAGGAGTTGTGAGAGATCAAACAATTAGGAGCTGAAAGTACAAACTTGCTCTGATGTACAGCAATTCATCTCTTAACCTGTATTGTTGGAGAAGCCCATCAAGCGAGAAGATCACACTCGGAACGTAAAAAATGCACCTCCCTACAAATTATGTCAAGTAAACGTCTGTTGTAAATCTGATTTAATTTTAGAAAATCTTGACCATGATTCCTACTGAAGAAGAAAAACAGAAGATCCAAGAGGCCCAGCTGTTGAATCCTGACATTCCCTTGGGCTCTGCAGAACAGTTTCTTCTAACCTTGTCTTCCATTAGTGAACTCTCAGCGAGACTACAGCTCTGGGCCTTCAAACTTGACCATGAAACAGTGGAGAAGGTAATTCAAACCTAGAAAAAAATGGTCTACGAATTGTGGTGTTTAAAAAAAAAACACATTAATTTTACAGAGTTCAGCTGAGTAGGTGAATAAATTAAGTCCACTGGAGACCTTACTGCTTATAATGGTTGTCAGTATCAAATGTTAATGAAAAATATAGGGTTTAAATTTGCATGCTTCATTCATTTTTGCATGTTTGTTGATGGCCGAAAGTATTCATTGTGGAAGGCATATTTTACATATTGTGTTAATAATGCAACTCAAAGTAGTTTGAACATGTGAGGGCATTAGGGTACAAATGTAATTAGAGAAAATTGTAAATGCTCAAAAATTAAGAACTACTGTGACAATGTTAAGTTAATAAACTGCATGGATTTGGAAAAGAGTTTTCAATCCAGATTCTTGGTCATTTAGAAACAAGGAATTGCAAATTCTCGTTTACAAAAGGAGACGCAAAATACTGGAGTAATTCAAAGGTTTCAAAGGTGTTTTATTGTCACATGTACCAATTAAGGTACAGTGATATGTGAATTACCATACAGCCATACGGGAAAAAAATGATACAAGACCCACAAATACATAAAAGTTAATATAAACATCCACCACAGCAGGTTCCCCACATTCTTCACTGTGGCGGGAATCAAAAAAGTCCAATCTTCTTCCTCTTTATTCTCCCGCGATCGGGGGCAGTCAAACCATCCATTGGGGCGATCGAAGCTCCCGCAGCCGGCGGTCGAAGCCCCCACGTCGGGGCGGTCGAAGCTCCTGCGGCTTGGAGTTCACAAAGTCGTTCTCTGACTAGAGACCGTGGGCTCCACGATGTAAAAGTCCACAAGCACCCACGGTTGGAAGTCAGAGGTTGATCCCTGGCAAAGGGATAGCGAGCTCCATGATGTTAAAGCCTGCAGGCACCCGCGATGGAGCTCTGGAAGTTGGTCTCCAGCAATGGCCGCCAACTGCTTGATGTTAGGCTGCAGTGCGGACGGTGGTACGATATGGAAAAAAATCGCATCTCCGTCGAGGTAAGAGATTAGAAAAAGTTCCCCCAACTCCCCATCCCCCACAAGCTAAAGTACACTTAAAAACATAAATTTTAACACATACTATTAAAACACAAAGAAGGAAGGGACAGACAGACTGTTTACACCTGGTGGTGCAGTATTATCGCTGAAAGTGCAATAATCAGGCTGTGTTAATGAGTCCCTGGAGAACGTGGATAGGTGTCGTTTTGGGTCGAACCCCAATATGAAACGTCACCAATCTATCTTCTCCAGTGATGCTGCCTGTCCCATTGAGTTACTCCAGCACTTTGTGTCGTGCTTTATCATTTATCTTGGGTGCACAGCAGAACTAGTCTGGAATATTTATGGTGTGCATGCCATGAATTTTCACATCAAATGTCATTTCTCCATCTGCCTTTTTCAATAAGTATCCATTTGTTGTTGTTGTAGTTGTTGTTGGTGGTGTGATATATGCAACTTCTCTGACTCCAGGATGTCAATGCTACATTCGCTTTATAGTGTGAGTGTAAATATATTGTTCAATAAATGGTGCACTCTGATCTTGAAGATGTGACATGCCCTTGTTCTGGTTACAGGAAGTTGCAGAGCCTCTACAGGATTTGAAAGAAGGAATGGACCAGTTAGAGAAAAATAAAACTTTAAGATACATCCTGGGTACATTACTGGCAATAGGGAACTTCTTAAATGCATCAAATGTGAGTCTAAGTCTCTACTACCAGTTTTCTCATTGTTTATGTGAAATAAATCTGCTTTTAAAATTGAGCGAGAATAGTTTTGGGATGTCGTAAACTGATGCAAGATGATCTTGTCACAGCACAAGGAGGACATGTTCAGGCTCCTTGCTTAAGCCATGCATTGTATTCCCTCTCCTCATAGACTGGATTCCTTCCCTGATTTAAAATACCTGTACAATTTCCATTGGAAGGTATTGCTTGGATTTTACTGTGGGGGATGAACAAAGCCTCAGTCAAGCTTTGAATCTGCACTTTGTACAGACTCTGTACAGAGTTGCATAATGCAGTTGTTCTTGACCAAACAACACCACATCCGTGCAGGAGATCTGAGACCTTTGCAAACAGGAAATGGATCTGTGCATTGTTCAATATACGAGTAGGAATGCATCTTTAAGAACTGATTGTACAGTGAAGTATGACTTTTGGTACATTGTTATATTAGCCACTGCTATTAATTATAAGCTGATTGCATTCTATAAAGATTGTTCTGTGGGTAGCTCCACCTCCAGTATTAACCTCTGTTAATGAACCACCAAAGGGCCCACAAAGACTACATGCATCCATTTGACCAGTCAGACTGAAAAATTGTATTGTATTCTTGTATTCAAATTTTATTGTCATTGCCTAGAACTTTGAGACAACGAAATAAATTTCCCGTACAGGCAGTATCATTAAAAAAAATCACAAGAAAAATAATAAAGCTGCAAAACCAGCAGGATAAAACATATTAAAAATAAAATTGAAATTGAATTAAAATTTAAAAAAAAGCACAAACACATAAAGTCCACAACATAACATAAATGGCACCCAGGTGAGGAAGGCACCATAGTGAACTCCGTGTCCCCCCTGGTCCAAGTATCACGCACCAAACCCCCCACACTGCAGCAGAGCCACTGTTCAGGCCCTCACGCCAGGTCGGAACGCTGTTGCCGAACCCCGACGGTGAGTGTCTTCCTCCTCAGCGACATGGACTTTTGATCAGCCGCCTTCCTATTTATTTTGTAATGGAGTCCACAGGTCGAGCTGGGCACTGGTTGAGACCCAACGTTGTTTTTTGTTTCCTCGTTGGGGCTCTGCGAATACTCAGGTAAATGACAATAGAAAGAGTTGGACTTTTGAATTACAAATCAGATCAATGTGCAAGATGAAAATTGATTCTGAGAGAGAAAGGACTGGCAGATGAGGTTCTATGCCCACTGGGGTCATTAACATCTGAAACAAAATCCACTTGTATCTTCATTGGCACATAAGCTGCTTGGTAACTTTTGAAATTTATTAAAATGTATTAACCAAACACAAAGTACAGAGAACATGCACTTTAGATTTATTAGGTTACGACAACGAACGGAAATCATGGTATAAAAGAGAAAGTAAGATAGTGGGACTGTTTCTATCATGCTGCAAAATAAATGTATTCAAGATTTGTTAACAAAAAATGTAAGTCATTTTAAATAGATAAATCGTGATACACTATTTCCTCAAGGTAATGATGTACCTTCTATTTATCTTGCGATCAATGAGAATTTGCAGACAAAAGAGTAATACCTGATTGTGGAAGAAATCTACCTTCAGTATATGTTCTTATGGATAGGTAATCTTTTGTCCTTGCCTAGCCTGACCTTTTCATAACGGCAGACCCATATGTGGTTGACTCTTAATAGTCCACTGAAGGGCTCAATCGATCAATCAGCTCAACAGCACTCAGGGAGTAGCAATAAATGCTGGCCATGCTGGTAATGTCCACACCTAATAAACAAATCTCCTGTTCTTAATTAATCTTAAATAAAACTAGAATAAAAGAACACAGAAGGTCATTTGTGCTAAAGCAACTGGTTAAAAAGTGGAATTCAACTAGTGCTCTTCTGCTCCTTGATATAACTCTGTAAAGTTTGCAATTTCAAGTTTATCTCCAATTTCCTTTTAAAAGTGACAATTTAATCTGTTTCACTATTAAGTAGCACAGTTCAGATCATAAATCACTATCGATTTTTTTTAAAGTCTCACCTTTGGTTCTTCCATCAATTATTTAAAATCTGTTTCCTAGTTACCAACTCTCCTGCCAGTGGAAACTATTTCTCCATGTTTATTTTGTCAAAGCTGATCATAATTTTAGTCACCTCTACTAAATCTCTGTTTAACCTTTGCATACCAATGGAGAGCAATCACAGTATCTCTATTCTTCCCACCAAGCCAAAGTCCCACATTCCTTCATTGTACTCGTAAATCTCCCCTGTACCCTTGCTGAGTCCGGGGCCTTCGGAGCGCAACTGTTTGGCAAGGAGGGCCAAATTGACCATTCAAAATACTATTGAGGATTATTCCCGTGAACAGGGAAGTTTCAAATTTCCTAAATGATTCCGTCGCTCCATCTGCAGCCCATTGTGGGAAGTAGTGGGAGAATACCAAATCCATCCCGTTTTATAGCAGCTTTGCTGCAAAATGTGGGTGCTACATTACCTCGTTACATATTGCCTCTGAGGGAGGAGGAGGGGAAGATTTTTTTCATAACATTTCATTTTGAATTAATATACTGTAATTATATTTAATTACATTGGGTTTTTTCACTTTTAAGTTACTTAAAAAATAATATTTGTCAAGTTGGAAAATCATTAGAACACAAACATCTCAAAAATAATGATTTTTAAACATTTTAAATATAATATTAAATTTTAAATAATTCGAACATATGGGGAAAACCCCAATATATTTAAATTTGCCAACTACAGTGACTTCCTTTGTCCTTTATGCGTGTTTGCGAATGTCAGTGGCATTCACAGATGTTGAAATAGTCTGGTTTCATTGATTGACTTTAATAGGGCTTTCCTCAAGACGGTGTCTTTACCACAACATTTATAGTTGAGTTTATTGTCATATGTAGCGAGGTACGGTGAAAAGCTTTTTAGTTGCGTGCTATCCAGTCAGTGGAAATACCATACAAGCAAGCTGTCCACAGTGTACAGATACAGGATAAAGGGAATAATATTTAGGGCAAGATAAAGTCCAGTAAGGGCCGATTACAGAGAGTTTGAGGATCTCCATTGAGGTAAATGTTAGGTCAGGACTGCTCACTAGTTGCTGATAGGATGGTTCCATTGCCTGATAATGGTCTGGGCTACGTCCATAATTCTCTGCAATTTCCTGCAGTCTTGGATGGAACTTTCTACGACGCATCTGTAGAAGTTGTTGGTGAGAGTTGTTGAGGACATGCCAAACTTTCTAAGTCTTCTAAGGAAGTAGAAGCAATGGTTTGCTTCCTTGGCCATTGCCAAGGGACTGGACTGGTGTATTGGAATGCATATTGTATAAATGTTGCTATTAACCATGTTGGGACAGTCTCCCTTCAGAATGTGTTGCAGGTAAATGCAGCAATGGGAGTAATGAGTGTGGATGACTCATATAACCATATAACCATATCACAATTACAGCACGGAAACAGGCCATCTCGGCCCTTCAAGTCCGTGCCGAACACTTATTTTCCCCTCATTGCTCACCAAAATGTGCATGGGACCTATGTGATGCAAGCGAGATTTAGATTTTGGCAAAAATACAAAGACTGCAATTAAACCAAGTGTTCTAGCTGCAACCTAACCTAATAGTGGATTAGCATTACTTATTCTGTATTCTGGGCTACTATTTACATAGCAAAGGAAATCTTAACACTTTGTCTTGACATTAATCTCAGAAATCAAGATTTTAAATAAGTACTTAACTCTTTTACAGAGTGTAATATAAAAACGAGAACACTTACATTTTATGTAATAGAAACTAAAATATAATCCTTTTATCGTAAAATAACAAAACAAATGTTATTTTATGATCAATTGGATTTAGTAAAAACTCTGTTGCTCTTCAGAAAACTAAGATCAAGATTTTGAGCTGTTTTATTGCAGCAAGGAAATTAAGCATCTGGCCTAGTTTGCAGCTACAGATCACTGATTTCTGAAGATTTTGTTGGAGAAGTTCGAAGAACACAATTCCCCGTGGAGGAGCTGGGAACTGATCTCAGCAGCTTCTGGATTTCTGTATTTAGCTCCATGTACATATGCCAGAAGTTACCGTTGTGTTTTGCAATGTTGAAGTAGCAAATGCTTCCCATCTTTAAAGTCTCCAAATCTAAGCCTCAGAAAATAACAAATAAACATAAGATGTGCAGGAAGGAACTGCAGACGTTGATTTAAACCGTAGATAGACACAGAAAGCTGAAGTAACTCAGCGGATCAGGCTGAAGGGTCTCAACCCGAAACGTCACCTTTTCCTTTTTCTCCAGAGAAGCTGAGTTACTCCAAATAAACATAAGATGCTGGTTATCTGAAAAATAAACAGAAAATGCTGGAAACACACACAAGTCAAGATGCTGTAGTAAGAGACACAGAGTTAAAACTTCAGTTGAAGACCTTTCATCAGAACTCAATCTAGGCCCATGATAGATAACAATGAAAGGCTGAGATTAGATTCCAGCAGTTGAAATACTAACTTTTCCAAATATTTAAATACCTATTTAAAACCTTGATTTATTGGATTAATGTCAAGACATATTAGTAAGGTACTTTTGGCTTTGAAAAACATTTTGTTGGGTTGCAGAGAGAAGCACTTAGCTAAGGTACCCCTGGTTTTGTAAAAATCTTCTGTAGAATTGGGATAACAACCAGAGAGAAATAATTAACTAAGGAACTAAAAGATGTTACATGAGCAACTCGGTGTCCAAGGAAATGTTTCTGGCCACTAAGTATAATGCCATTTAAAAACACTTAGCAAATCAAACGACGTCTGTGGAGTGAGAAACTTTGGAGGTGAACATTTCAGGTATACAACATTTTCCCAGAACTGCAATACATGGTAGATTTGATATTTGTAATTAATAATTAACTATGGGGCCCAAAGAAATGGGCAGAAAACAAATTAGGTCTATGTTTAAGAAATGTTTAAGAAGGATTAAATGAGATGAAGGTTGATTGTGCAAGTGAAATAGGTGGTAATGGAAATGTGGAAAACTAAAAGTGCAAATGGGATTTTGTAAAGATAGAAGTGCAAATTATTACGGGTGATTCGGATAGTTGGACAAAACATGCAAAATCTAGCAAAACAGGCAGAGTTTTAGTGGCCCAGTACAGCGCAGGGGAGGGAAACCCCGGTGGGGGGGGGGGGGGTTGGGTGGAGGGGAAACGTCCCCCCACGTCCCCCATGTTTTGAGAGGTGGGGGGTCATTCGGATTTTAAAACCTCCGCTTTCTGCGGGTGGAGGGGGGGGGGCCGATTGGGCGAGAGAGGGTCACACGGACCCCCCCCCCCCATTGTTTTGAGAGGTGGGGAGCATCGGCCCTTCGAGCCCACCGCCATTCAATATTTCTGTCATCCAACTCAGTATTTTTACCTGCCTTCTCGCATTTCCGAGAGATCCCAGTGGGGGTAGGACTGCTGATCGAGGGCGCCGATTGGACGAGAGAGACGTCGGTCAGCAGGCAATGGGGGCGGGACATGATGATTCAGTGAGATCTGGACTTCCCCAACATCGGAAACAATCTGTGGGGTGGGGGGCACTGAGGATAGAGTACGGTGATTGGAGGAGGGAGATGTGGCACAGACCTGCGCCTCATCTGCAGCCAGGATCGATCCCGGCCGGGTATCCGGCGCTGTCCCGTCCCCACCCGAGTTACCCCCCCGCGGGTGGCCAGAGAGGTCGGGAGTCAGACGGGCGTGGTACCCCCAGGCCCACAGCCAGCGCAGAGAAGCAGCGCTAAACCCAACTCAACTATGCCAGGTTAACCTGCCTGGATTTGCGGGAAATATGGCCAGCGCGGAGAAGCAGCACTGGTGTCCCGTCAGTCCAGTCAGGGCTTGTAGGTTAACCCGGCGAGACAGAGTTGAGCTGCATTTAGCGCTGGATTGAGCCTCCGAAGCTTCGCGCATGTGTGTGTGAGTGTGCGCATGTGCGCGCGGCCACCAAAATATTCTGTCCCCCCTGTCCCCCAGTCCCCTCCATATTTTGATAGCAAATTCCGTGCCTGGTACTGTGTACTCCATGGGTGCAGTCTACCTAATCAGGTAATGGTGAATACCTTTAGGGGAAGAGTGCATAAGGCCAGAGTTACGCCTGGAAGTGGAATGATGAAATGAGATCAAAGCCACCGTGTTGTATTCCTCAAGTAGATAAATGACTTGAGAAGATAACTGGATGATGGAGGATTGGAATAGGTTAACATCAAGAAAGAATTTCGTGAGACACAGAATGAGGGAAAGGAAGGTTGTGTTTTAAATGGGTTCCCAGTGGACCTGGCTGAAATTGTCATCGATAAACCTGCAATGCAGAGCCTGCGGGTGAAATGTGAGTGAGATGTAATGGTATTCATATTAATATTAATGTTGGGAAGGTGAAGGGAAAACCGCAAACCAAGTCTTTAGAGCTCAGTGAAAGGAATCTTAAAGAGAATGGGAAAATATACTGAACTGTTAAGGGCCTGACCCACGAGCATGCGACTCCATGCGGCAAGTGCGACCTAAAGGGACGGTCCCACCAGCACCCGCGCGGACGTCGAGTGAGTGACACGGCGTTACCGCGCAGAATTTTTAAACACGGTCAGTTTTTCGGAGCCCCGTGCGATGTCGGGACCAGCTCCGCACAACTCCATACGGCTCTGGCGATCGAAGTGGGACCGGCCCCGCGAAGTGGTACGGCAAGCTACCACGTTAGGTCGCACTTGCCGCATGCAGGCGCATCATGCTGGTGGGACAGGCCCTTTAGGTCGCACTTGCCGCATGGAGTCGCATGCTCGTGGGTCAGGCCCTTAACAGTTCAGTATATTTTCCCATTCTGTTTAAGATTCCTTTGACTGAGCTCTAAAGACTTGGTTTGCGGTTTTCCCTTCACCTTCCCAACATTAATATTATTAATATGAATACCATTACATCTCACTCAAATTTCACCCACAGGCTCTGCATTGAAGGTTTATCGATGACAATTTCTGCCAGGTCCACTGGGAACCCTTTAGGTCACGCTTGCCGCATGGAGTCGCATGCTCGTGGGACAGGCCCTTTAATTCATTAATATGCATGCCAAATATCAAATGAAGTTCAATTCCCTGAGTGGAGTTAACAAACTATGCTGAATAATTAATTAATAATGAATAATGCTGCAAGTAACATAGCTGGTGAATTCATCAATATACAAAAGTAGTATATACATCAAAAACAGATAAAGTTAAAAGCAATTTTCCATTTCCTTTACATTTCCAGAAAGAACAAAGTAAAAAAGAAATTTGAAATAATTAATAGTAACAGATTAGCTAAATGTGTTCTTTGTATGATTTTACAAACTAGTGGAAAAAAAACCCCCATCACTAACTAAAGTCAAGGGCGGAAGCTAATGAAGATTTTATTTTCTCCATTACAATTTCATTTAATGTGACTTGTTACCAAATGACAGCAAAATGATTGTCGACTAACAAAAAAAAAGCAAAAAGCAATTGTTGGGACCAAATTAAAGATTGATAGAATTATAGTGCTCATCGCCACTTGTTGACCATAGAAACAAGGAACTGCAGATGCTGGTTTGCAAAAAATGACACAGAGTAACTCAGGAAGCATTGCCGGAGAACATGGATAGGTGACATTTTGGGTTGGAAGCTATCTAAATGGAATATAAGGTTCCTCTAGTTTGCGTGTGGCCTTGGTTCTGACCTTAATATCTTGTCCATTGTCAAAGTGAGGCCACCCACAACTGGGGGAACAGCATCTTATATTCTGCTTGTTCAGGTTACAACCCAAAGGTATGAACATTAAACTCTCCATTTTTAGATAACTAACCAACCCCCCCCCCCCCCCCCCCCCCCACTTCCTGTTTCCTCCCTCTCCCCAGTGTTCCATCTGGCCGAGCACCTATTTCTGCCCTCCCTCTCCCTTCCCATCTACTGTACATTCTTTCTTCCAACTCCACAATTCAATCCTCTTGTATCTCACCTTTACTTTTCATCTCTGGCTCTTGTCTGACAACCTGCCTATCAAAACCCCCTCACCTGTATCCATTTTCTATTTGCCAGGTTTTAGCCTCTTCCAGCCTTCTTCCCAGCTCCGCACAATCAGTTTGAAGAGGGATCCTGGCCTGAAACCTGGCAGATCCATGTTCTCCTGAGATGCTGCCTGACCCACTGAATTACGCTAGCACTTAGTGTCACCACTTGTTGACTGTAACTTTGATGAGACTGGACAGTTTTATATGAAGCTGTTTAAACAAAAGGCTGTCAAAATGTCTAATTCCAAGTTTTAAAAATCAGTCGTGTCTGAGATAAGAAAAGACAGAGATCTGCCGATAAATAGTGACATAGATCTGACACAATGCAGAATGCAATGGGTCTTTTGGTTCATTTTTTAATTAACTTCTCCAACAAGCAGGAGGTATAACTAAATGCAACAGCAACTAGTCATTACTCCTTTCTTATTTTATGAAGGTTGCATGTTGGCCCATAATCTAAGAGGAGATCATGTGGAGATATTAGGAACCTGGTCAGATTTGGCATCTTCCATTGCAAATATTTTGCTGTGGTCAGGAGGTCACGAGTGTTTAATTGACATATCCACCAGAAACGGAACAATGAAATTCTTTAATCTTGCAGCTTTACAGGCATATTTACACAACACAACAAATAAATATACAGTAATACATTCTGCAATAATGAGTAACCAGACCAGAATAGTGCAAACCAAAGTACATGCTGATTTACTCCAGCATTTATGGCTGTACACAGTGCAACCTATGCAAATTCCACAGATGTTTGTTGCTGAAGAAGGGTTGTAGTTAGGGTCGTACATGGCGGTTCACAATTTTGATGGGAAGAAGCTGAAGGTAATAGTGTTCAGGCTCTTGTACTTCTCTCCTGATGGTAGGTAGTATGGGCCAAAAGCAGGCAGGTGTGACTACTGCAGTTGGGACATTTGGTCAGTGTGGGCAAGTTGGGCAAAGGGCCTGTTTCCACACTGTATCACTCTATGACTATGACTCCAGTAGCGAGATGAGAGTATGGCCAGGGTGGTGTATGTCATTGATATTAGCTGCTGTCTTGAGGCTGTGCTTTCTGTAGATTCCCTTGATGGCGGGGAGGTCATTACCCGTGATGGACTGAGCAATATCCACCACTTTTCGCAAAGTCCCTCCTCCTTCTGCGGTTGAGTTTCCAAATTAGGCCATGAAGGATCCTGTCAGTGTATTCTCTCCAGTACATCTGTAGAGGTTCACAAGAAGTTTCAACGACCTTTGAAAAAAATATAGTGTTTAAAGGAGGGATTTTTTTCTCCAGCAATGAGCATTTATTTGCACTTGGAGTCATAGAGTGACACAGCATGGAAATAGGCCCTTAGGCCTAACTTGCCCACACCGGCCAACATGTCCCAGCTACATGAGTCCCACCTGCCTGCGTTTGCCCCGTATCCCTCTAAACCAGCCCCATCCATGTACCTGCATAAATGTTTCTTGAACGTTGCAATAGTACCTGCCTCAACTACCTTCTCTGGCAGTCCGTTCCACACACCCTTTGTGTGAAAAAGTACCACTCAGATTTCAATTAAATCTTTTCCCCTTCAACTTAAACCCCTGTCCTCTGGCCCGCGATTACTTCACAAACCGTAACTCCCTCTAAAACTCCCTCACCCAACTCATTGTCTTTTCTTCTGTCTGTTTTTCGAAGCAAATGTGAAGGATACAGATTTATATTTGTAGTAAGCACATTACTTAAATCCAATAGAGGTTGACTGATTATCCAGTAAGGCATTTTTGGGTCCATGGCAGCCTGATTGTGATCCTTTGCATAGCTGGATTTCTGCCAAACTTCTATTTGGACTCACTAGATGGCGGTGAGCTGGAACAGGACCATGAGGGATATATCTTCTCTGTTGTATAATTCAAGTTCAAGTTCAAGTTCAAGTGAGCTTATTGTCATGTGTCCCTGATAGGACAATGACATTCTTGCTTTGCTTCAGCACACAGAACATAGTAGGCATAGACTACAAAACAGATCAGTGTGTCCATATACCATAATATAAATATATACACACATAAACAAATAAACTGATAAAGTGCAAAAAGCAGATAATGTCCGAGCTTTGTCCGAGCCAGGTTTAACAGAAGATAGTCTTTGGTGGCAATCACCCACATCACAGCTCATACTTTATTTTGTATGAATTTTATTTAAAAACCCTTGTCAGGAATGCTATGAGTGAGATCAACGTTGTTTCCAAACCACATCTTCATCAGCTCAATTAGGACTGCACTCTTGCACCATTTGCAGCAGAACCTCCTGAATGTTCGCATGGTCTCATGCACAATTATCAGCTGCAAGGTTCTGTTTTTTGGAAGCAAAAGAATGTTTTCTTAAAGCGTTTGATATATTTTTGTGGCTTAAGCATTTTTCTCCCCTTTTTCCTTGTAGGCCAAAGGGTTTGAGCTGGGGTACTTGGAGAAAGTTCCAGAGGTGAAGGACACGGTACATAAACAATCTCTTCTTCATCACATTGCAACCATCGTGGTGGAAACATTTCCAGATAGTTCCGACCTATACTCTGAGATTGGGGCCATCACAAGGTCAGCCAAGGTATGTCAACAAAATATAAAAAGAATTCCGTCTGTCTATTATCCAGATGGCGCAGCAGTATTTTCCAGCCAGAGCAGAAGGTAACAAAATATTCTCAATACTTGAGAACATTTGCAAGTTAGGCAGGTTGGGGTATTTTGGAAGCTCAGGAATCAACCAACTTCACCAAGGATTTCATTTGGTAACGTTGCTGGAAAGCTTGGACGCCAATATTTTTTTTAGATTGTGGAGAATATGAAGACTTTATACACTAGTCCAAAAAATGGAGAAGGCTGTAAAGTAGCATGTGGAATCCAGCCTGGAGGTTATGCAATGCTATCATAAAAACTGCTCTTCCTATGATGCTCCCAGTGCAGCAGAGAATACAATGCCAGCATCATTAAGAATCAGAGTAAAGGTAGGCCATCCACATGGATGCTCCAACCTGCTCATCATTTGACTGTGTTTATGATTGACCTTCCAAAGCAAAGACCTTTCAATGCCGTTGAGTCCGATTTCCGGCTTTACCCCGTGTATTTGCGTCTCAGGATTGTGACCCGTCTGAGCAACAAGAAATAACAAGTATCGAGCAAAAAAATTAGTTCTCAAACAACATTCATCAAACTATTCGTGAAGAAATTATGGCAGTCAGTTTGTGCACCGAATTCCAGTAAATTTTAATCAAGTATGGAATCAAGGCTACTGAACCTAAACCCTATGCGTAGCCAGAGCTCCCACAGACTCCCTTTCTAGCTTGCGTCACTAAATGATGAGATCCCATAAGCAACAATGTGAATATAAGATTTCTTCCCCAGGTGACATAGTTACATGGATGGAAAGGTCTTGGAGAGATGTGAGGCAAATGTAGGTAAAGGGACTGGTTCAGCTTGGCAAATTGGTTGGCATGTATGAGTTGGATGTTTGTTGCTGAGTGACTCTAAAGGATAAATAAGTACCATGGATACCATGTGGTCTTCATGTGGACCCCTGGATCTATTGTGCCCGCAGACAGGGTGCCTGGTTGATATTAGATCTGAAAGATGATGACTGTGGATGCTGCAACTCCCTCTTCTTCTTAGTACTCTACTGAAATGCCATATAACCATATAACCATATAACAATTACAGCACGGAAACATGTCATCTCGGCCCTTCTAGTCCGTGCCGAACAATTACTCTCCCCTAGTCCCATATACCTGCACACAGACCATAACTATCCATTCCTTTTCCATCCATATACTATCCAATTTATTTTTAAATGATAAAAACAAACCTGCCTCCGCCACTTCCACTGGAAGCTCATTCCACACAGCTACCACTCTTTGAGTAAAGAAGTTCCCCCTCATGTTACCCCTAAACTTTTGTCCCTTAATTCTCAAATCATGTTCTCTTGTTTGAATCTTCCCTACTCTCAATGGAAAAAGGTTATCCACGTCAACTCTGTCTATCTCATATACATGGGTTTCGGTGGTAGGGTTTGAAACCACAGTTTTCTGCTGAATGAGTAGCCTTTGAGTGTTGGCTGAAGAGGTAAAAGGATTTGCTGAGTGTTAAAAAATCAACATTATGTTTGGCTTACCTTTCAACATGAAAATAATATAACAAGGCAGGCATCTTGGACCATCCGAAGGTAGCTTCCAGCATACTAACAACTTGGTATTAGGTACCTAGTATGTCACGCTGCCTTGGTAAGGCCAGCAGTATAATCAAGAATTATGCCACACCCTGGGCACTCCCTCTTCTCCCCTCTCCCATCAGGCAAAAGGTATGGAAGTGTGAAAACGCACACCTACAGATTCAGGGACAGTATCTTCCCAGCTGTTATCAGGCAACTGAACCATCCGGTCACAGTTTAAGGATAAAGGGGAAATCCTTTAGGACCGAGATGAGAAATACATTTTTCACACAGAAAGTGGTGAATCTCTGGAACTCTCTGCCACAGAAGGTAGTTGAGGCCAATTTATTTAAGAGGGAGTTAGATGTGGCCCTTGTGGCTAAAGGGATCAGGGGGTATCGAGAGAAGGCAGGTACAGGATACTGAGTTGGATGATCAGCCATGATCATATTGAATGGCGGTGCAGGCTCGAAGGGCCGAATGGCCTACTCCTGCACCTATTTTCCATGTTTCTATGTTTCTATTTCACCGCAACTAGAGAGCAGTCCTGAACACCAATCAACCTCATTAGTGACCCTTGGACTATCTTTGATCGGACTTTACTGACTTTATCGTGCATTAAACGTTATTCCCTTATCTGTACACTGTGAATGGATGGATGGTAATCACGTCTGACTGGTTAGCACGCAACAAAAGTGTTTCACTGGACCTCAGTATGTGTGACAATAAACTAAGCTAACTAAACTAATGTTAATTTAATCCTTCACACTACCAGACTCTCCTTTTGCTTTGAATCAGCTCCTCTCTCCCTGGCATTGGAACCATCTCATGCATTGTTTAAACAAAAAACAGATTGGAAAAGTGCAAATGAATGTGAAAGCTGCGTGCAACCTTCAAGAGAAAAGTATAATTTTCCTCGACAATGAGATCATTTCTCTAAAACTTGGCATGCTAATTTCTGTTTTTTTTTTAAAGTCACATATTTAATTTATTTGCATCTCTCAGAAAGACCTTGCCTTAAAGCCAAATAAATGACAGTAATGTGTTAACAGGGTACAACGCTGTATAATCTTTCAACTGCCAGACAGCCTGGTGTGGATTGCTTTAATTACCATGCAATATAAAGTATGACTCACTAACCCAAATTCATTCCTGTGTTTAAATGTTCAAAGTGACCTTGAGCCAGTCTTCCAATATTGCATTTCATTTTAAGATGGGAGGCAAATGACAATATCACGAAGCATTTTGTTTCAGCTCTTGCTGTTCAGCTGCACAGAGGGAATGTCTACTCCCTCACTCCATTCATTTCCCCATATCCTTAAAGAACCCAGGCAAATATAAAATTGCATGACCAGCAGCGAGTGAATCTGCTGACCTAATCAACCGAGGTCTAGCCAGTAGTGGCAGCAGGATGTTTTACAATGCTGTTGTCAGCCATGTAAAGGACAGGTTTACAGTCCAGTGGTCTGTTGGGATCTGTGCCCCTGCAAGCCTCTTCCTCACTGAATTAACGATCTTCGCCATGAATCAAACATGCCAAACCATTGGGAACTGACGTCTGTCAAATTAATTGCTCCATTGAGTATTGGAGCATCTTGGGAACCCTGAGGTCCTTTAAATCTGTAAATGTTAAATATTTTACTAACTGAAAATAAGTCTGAAAAAAAAAATTGTGTTAATTGCCTTGTTTAATGTTAAATGCATCAAATGGTTTCAACTTTTCAATGTGGTTTACCGCTGATATAATCGTGACCTTGAACATTTTAAGGGAATATATCCTCTTCTCCATGTTACATATAAATGCAGAATGGCTGGTTGAAGCTCATACTCGTGTATGAGTGTAAATTCCATGCATTGGACCATTTCCACTTAAAATGCCAGCTGGTTGAGGCTTAGTAACAGCTTTATTTTAGTCTAACCATCAATGCAATTAAAATTGGCCCAGGCAAGGTTCTTTAAATTTGGATAGTGCCCAGTGCACTCCAGAAATTGAAGATGTTCTACATTTTAAGCAGCTCTGTCTAGGTACCCCATTAAGATCCTTTGTCTCATATGGTTTCTTCTTTTACTTCATGTTTTTTTTTCCTTGCACAGTTGAAATGTAGATCTGCGGAGATGATGAATGGATCATTCTGCAACTATACTCAGTTTCTACACAGAGCATACGGAGGTGCTGTTTGTCACATTTTGGAGGTTTATAAGCAAGCATTCTTGGTATTATAGAATGAATGTGTGCATAGCTATCGACCAGTGGCACTAACGCCGGTGGTGATGAAGTGCTTTGAGAGGTTGATCATGGAGCAAATCAACTCCTACCTGGACCCACTGCAGTTCGCTTACCGCCACAACAGATCAACGGTGGATGCGATCTCACTGGCCCTCCACTCCGCTCTGGACCACTTGGACAACAAAAACTCATATGTCAGGCTGTTATTCATCGATTACAGCTCGGCATTTAACACAATCATCCCCTCCAAACTGGTTACCAAACTAGCAGAACTGGATCTCTGCGCATCCCTCTGCAATTGGACCCTCGACTTCCTCATTCACAGACCATAGTCTGTTTGGATTGGTGGAAATGTGTCAGCCTCGATAACAATCTGCACGGGAGCACCTCAAGGCTGCGTGCTCAGCCCCCTGCTGTACTCACTCTATACTCGTGACTGCGTAGCCGGTCACATTCCGAACTCCACTATCAAGTTCGCTGACGACACCACTGTTGTGGGACGTATCACTGATGGGGGTGAGTCAGAGTATAGAAGAGAGATCGAGCAACTGTCCATATGGTGCCAGCACGATAACCTGGCCCTCAACACCAGCAAAACCAATGAACTGATTGTGGACTTTGGAAGGAGTAGGAGGGGGACCCACAGCCCCATTTATATCGATGGTTGAAAGGGACAAGAGCTTCAAATTCCTGGGTGTGCACATCTCTGAAGATCTTTCCTGGTCCGAGAACACTAATGCAATTATCAAGAAAGCTCATCAGTGCCTCTACTTCCTGAGAAGATTACGGAGAGTCGGATTGTCAAGGAAGACTCTCTCTAACTTCTACAGGTGCACAGTAGAGAGCATGCTGACCGGTTGCATCGTGGCTTGGTTCGGCAACTTGAGCACCCTGGAGAGGAAAAGACTACAAAAAGTAGTAAACACTGCCCAGTCCATCATCGGCTCTGACCTTCCTTCCATCGAGGGGATTTATCGCAGTCGCTGCCTCAAAAAGGCTGGCAGGATTATCAAAGACCCACAACATCCTGGCTACACACTCATCTCCCTGCTACCTTCAGGTAGAAGGTACAGGAGCCTGAAGACTGCAACAACCAGGTTCATGAATAGCTACTTCCCCACAGCCATCAGGCTATTAAACCTGGATCGGACAAAACTCTGATTATTAATAACCAATTATCTGTTATTTGCACTTTATCATTTTATTTATTCATGTGTGTATATATTTATATTATAGTATATGGACACATTGATCTGTTTTGTAGTAAATGCCTACTATGTTCTGTGTGCTGAAGCAAAGCAAGAATTTCATTGTCCTATCAGGGACATGACAATAAACTCACTTGAACTTGAACTTGTGCACATGACAAGTACAAACATATCAATTTGGTTCCTGGGTTCTTGTTTCAACAATGGTCATGAATGATCTCATTGTAACTTCAGCTCAGTATTACCTCCTACTCCCATCCCAGAATTGAAAAAAAACGTTTCATCCTTTTGCTTATCAAGAATCTTTCAGCTTGGGCTGGTACGAAGGTAGGAAAGGTTTGGAGGGATATGTACAGAATGCGGGCAAATGGGACTGTCTTCGATGGGGCATCTTGATCAGCATAGACAAATTGGGCCTGTTTCTGTGTTTTATGACAATAACCTCTGCCTCCACAGAATCCACATTCATTGTCTTTTAAAGAGAAGACGATGAATGTACTCCTTCGCTCTATTCAAAGAAACACTTAGCTCCAGCTTACCACACTGACTAAAGGGCCAGTCCCACGAGCATGCGACTCCATGTGGCAAGCGTGACCTAACGTGGTCGCTTGAGCCGTACGGCCTCGCGGGGCCGGTCCCACTTTGATCGCCGGAGCTGTATGCAGTTGTGCGGAGCTGGTCCCGACATCGTGCGGGGCTCCAAAAAACTGACAGTGTTCAAAAATTCCGCGCGGCAACGGCCTTCCGGCCCGCAGCCGCCTCGACGAGCATACGCAGCGTCGCGACGCCGGACGCACGTCTTGACGCCGTACGTCACGCGCGAACTTCCCGCGGACTTCGCTCGAACTTCACGTCACTCACTCGACCGCCACGCGGTCCCCGCTTCCGGTTTGGTCGCGCTTGCCGCATGCAGTCGCATGCTGGTGGGACCGGCCCTTTAATATGTTGGTCCGGTCCACTGCATGCATAGTATTCCTAGCTTTTGTGATAGAGATGAAAATAACAAGCGTAGTATGCTAAATATCCTTATGGACAGCAAACGAGAAGAAAACTGTCTTATTTCGTACAAATCAAAATCCTTGAATAAAAAATAAACATTTCTCCATTCCAGCGAGCCATGCTTCGGTGCAGAGCTGATCTTCCAGGTCATTCATGAATTTTTTTTTCCGCTGCTGCCACTGTCATGCCACTACATTTCTACAGCAGAGAAATAGGCCCTTCGACCCAACCTGCCCATGCCGACCAAGATGCCCCATCTGAGCTAGTCCTGTCTGCATTTGACTAGTATTCCTTCTGAACCTTTCTTATCAATTCGGCATTAGTTTATTTTAATCCTTGCAATTAAAGTAAGCTATGGTGCACCTATTGTGCAGGAAATATTTAATTATTTTTTTGCAAACTGTAATTCTCAGGTTGACTTTGATCAGCTTCAAGAAAACCTTTGTCAATTGGAGAGGAGATGCAAAGCTTCATGGGATCATTTAAAGGCAATCGCAAAGCATGAAATGAAGCCCTCCCTGAAGCAGAAGATGTCTGAATCCCTGAAGGACTGTGCCGAGAGGATCATCATTTTAAAAATCGTTCACAGAAGAATAATAAACAGGTAGAATATGAAGATTCTTTTCTAGCCATGATGTAAGTTCAAGATGTTTTCAGGATAATTATGTTTCAGATTTTTTTTTTATTCAATCAAAAACTGTGAAAGTGGCCAAGTTCCCTGCTGCAGATGTGTTTTAGACACAAGGATAAAAGGTAGAAACTACAGCAAAGTGAATCTAAAGTTTGTGATGAAATGCAATTGAGAAATTATTTTTAAAATATGGTTGTTTGCTGCATTGGGAAAAAATTGGCTCTGGTTTTAAACACCTTTTGAAAGGGGATATTTAATATTTTTTTAAATATCAAAATTTGCTTTGAATATTTCAAGTTAAAAATAACAGTTGAGTGTTCAGTACTTTCTGCAGAGGTTTGTACTAATAGTTTGCAATCTCACTGTCCTCAATGTCATAGAGTGTATAGCATGGATGGAGGCCCTGTGGCTCAATTTGTCTATACCAACCAAAAAGCACATCAACATTGATCCAATTTTCTCACACGATTCATACTTTTCTTACCTATGTACCTGTCTAAATCTCTACGAAATGTGGTTGTTGTACCTGCCTCAACCACTTCCCCTTAGCAGCTCATTCCATAAGGTACGCAAAGGTACACAAACTCTGAAGAAGGGTTTCGGACCAAAACGTTGCCTATTTCCTTCGCTCCATAGATGCTGCTGCACCCGCAGCGTTTTTCCAGCATTTTTGTGTACCTTCTAAAACAGCTCATTCCATAACATGTGCCACCCTCTTTGTCAAAAAAGTTCCCCTCAAGTTCCTAAATATTTCCCCTTTCACCTTAAACCTATGCCCTCTAGTTTTTACTTCCCAAGCTCTGGGGGAAAATGGCGGCAATAACTTTATATGTACTCCTCAAGATTGTATACACTTCTATAAGATTACCACTCAGTCATAGACTCATACAGCATGGAAACAGGCCCTTTGGTCCAACTGGTCAATGCTGGCCGATACCCCATTTATGCTAGTTCCACCTGCCCACGTTTGGCCCATATCTCTCTAAACCTTTCCTATCCATGTACCCGTCTGTGTGCTCCAAGGAATAAAGTCCCGGACTCTATCTATAACTCAGTCCCTTGAATCCAGGCAACATCCTTGTAAATGGTGTTCAAGAATGAACTGCAGATGCTGGAAGATCGAAGGTACACAAAATTGCTGGAGAAACTCAACGGGTGCAGCAGCATCTATGGAGCGAAGGAAATAGGCGACGTTTCAGGCCGAAACCCTTCTTCAGACTGATGATCCTTGTAAATGTTTTCTGCACTCTTTCCACCTTAATGGCATTTTTCTTTATAGCAGGGTGACCAAAACTGAACACCATATTCCCACTGTGCCCTCACCAACATCTTGTACAACTACAACATAATGTCCTAACTTCTATTGCATATAAGGGATACAATTCCAGAACACTTTAAATAATAAGTGAGTATTAGGATGAGGATGAAGAAATGAGAAGATCTAAAAACAGGGTTTAATGAGAACCACAACAACATCTACTGGATGCAAATAAAGCAGAAAGCTGAGTTGATGAGACTTTGTCATGCCAAGCTATTCCTTCGACTGTCCTAAATGTGTGCTTGCTAAGTTCCTGACCTTGGATAGATCATTTTAAGGCTTCATCTGCCCACAAGGAGGCACGGGGAGAAGGGTCTCAACCCGAAATGTCGCCCATTACTTCTCTCCAGAGATGCTGCCTGTCCCACTGAGTTACCTTTTTGTGTCTACCTTTGATTTAAACCAGCATCTGCAGATCTTTCCTACACCAGTTTTTTAAACACTTAACAAAAAATGACTTTAGAAATGGTTTGCAACTGGTTATCCACCTGCTATCTTGAATAATTCATCATTACTGTGCCAGGATGTGTTCGAAATTAATATACTCCCAATGGAAGTCTAGTGAGTCAGCCGTAAAATTTGCAAGTGCAGGTGCATACATTTTACAGTTTTGAAGTCATTGTGTCATGCAATTGTACACACTGCATGTCTGGATTTACAATTTGCACTGGAAATCTAAGGTTGTAAAACTTTATTTCTCTGCTGCCCCCTCATATTTTCTTCCCATTGCAGATTTCTCCCATGCACCATGTGTTCTTATTTACTGACCTGTTCCTTCTAAATGATTTCTATTGCATCTTGTATGTCACCCAAAAACAATTTGCAGCTAATGAAACATGTTGTTTTGCTGTCGTAATGCTGAAAACACAGCAGGCAATTAGCAGACAGCAGGGTTCCACAAACAGTAGTGAGATGATTTCCCAGATCGTTATGCTTCAGATCATCTTGTTTTAGATCATCTCGTTCCAGTTTGAAGAAGGGTTCGACCGAAGATAGACACAAAATGCTGGAGTAACTCAGCAGGACGGGCAGCATTTCTGGATGGAAGGAATGGGTGGTGTTGTGGGTTGAGACCCTTCTTCAGTCTCTTTATGTCACCTGTCCATTCCCCCTCACGGATGTTGCCTGACCTGCTGAGTTCCTCCAGCACTTTGTTTTACCCAAGGTTCCAGCATCTGCAGTTCCTCGTGTCTCTATGTTTTAGCTATTGGTTGGTGGATGAGGGATTAGCAGGCATCCCTTGCTCTGCAAAGTAGTGCTATTGTGGAATGTTAGTGTCAGCTGAAGGAGGCGGCCCTGATAATTCACTGCCTCGGTATTGAAATATCTTGAATGGGACTTAAAGTCCTCAACATTAGTACTCTGAAATGTGAGTACTACCCTGAGGTGCACTCAAGAAACAGTTCATATCGATGGTATAGCAGGTACCTGGAGAATTTGCCTCCCAATAACAGGCTTAGTAATATTTACCGAGAACAAAGGGGGACCCGGTTTGGGGGGGGGGGGGGGGGGGGGGGGGGGTCAAGAACTATGGGCGCCAAGAACTATGAGAGAGGTCAAGGCATTGGGGGTTCAGTATTGATGTGGATAGAGAACTGGCTGGCAAACAGGAAGCAAAGAGTAGGAGTTACGGGTCCTTTTCATGGCAGGCAGTGACTAGTGGGGTACCGCAAGGCTCATCTGGGTTTCAGCTATTTGAATATATATTAATGATCTGGATGAGACACAAATTGAAGGCAATATCTCCAAGTTTGCGGATGACACTAAGCTGGGGGGGCAGTGTTAGCTGTGAGGAGGATGCTAGGAGACTGCAAGGTGACTTGGATAGGCTGGGTGAGTGGGCAAATGTTTGGCACATGCAGTATAATGTGGATAAATGTGAGGTTATCCATTTTGGTGGCAAAAACAGGAAAGCAGACTATTATCTAAATAGTGGCCGATTGGGAAAGGGGAAGATGCAGCGAGACCTAGGTGTCATGGTACACCAGTCATTGAAGGTAGGCTTGCAGGTGCAGCAGGCAGTAAAGAAAGTGAATGGTATGTTAGCTTTCATTGCAAAATGATTTGAGTATAGGAGCAGGGAGGTACTACTGCAGTTGTACAGGGTCTTGGTGAGACCACACCTGGAGTATTGCGTACAGTTTTGGTCTCCAAATCTGAGGAAGGTATTGCCATAGAGGGAGTGCAGAGACGGTTCACCAGACTGATTCCTGGGATGTCAGGACTGTCTTATGAAGAAAGGCTGGATAGACTTGGTTTATACCTCAAGAATTTAGGAGATTGAGAGGGGATCTTATAGAAACTTACAAAATTCTTTAGGGGTTGGACAGGCTAGATGCAGGAAGATTGTTCCCGATGTTAGGGAAGTCCAGGACAAGGGGTCACAGCTTAAGGATAAAGGGAAATCCTTTAAAACCGAGATGAGAAGAACTTTTTTCACACAGAGAGGTATCTCTGGAACTCTCTGCCACAGAGGGTAGTTGAGGCCAGTTCATTGGCTATATATTTAAGAGGGAGTTAGATGTGGCCCTTGTGGCTAAGGGGATCAGAGGGTATTTAGAGAAGGCAGGTAAGGATACTGAGTTGGATGATCAGCCATGATCATATTTGGCGGGGGGCTCGCGCCAAGAACTAAGAGGAGACCCGGGGGAGATGGGGGGGGACAGACACATGGAAGGGTTGAGTACTTTTTGGAACCATGTCGCCTAGCCATACACCTATGTACTTGACAATAAAGTACATTAAAGTATCATCAAATATCATTTACCAACTAGATTTGCCAGTTAATGGTGCTCACACTGTGATGTGAATAATTCAATAACATAAAAAGAACAAGCAAACAAATGCAAAATGATGTTGGAAAGTTCTTTATAATGCTATGTCATAGTTTATTTGTGTTAATTACTTCCAGCATCTTAGAAGCTTATATGAAAAGCACGGAAATGAGATGCATATTAACTTGCCTGCCAGCTGTATCACTCCCCAGGGTTCTGGGTGTATACAGAGTGCTGCTCGAAAAAGATGTTTTGCTCATGGCTGTGTCTGGAAAGAGAAGAGGGGCATGAATGGGTCAGTAATAGACTGTTTTCCGGATTTTATTTGGCCATATTTCCAAATAAAGGAATCGGGACAAAGCAGACACTCTTCAGCAAAGTGTATTTTCGTCAGATGCCTTTTTTGGGTTGATTTTGTCTAGATTGGCATTATGGGGGCAGTGGCGGCATTACAGTGGGTTTAGTAGTTTTACCACCGCAATATTGATGCTTTGCTTGGGTCACAAACTGACCAGCAAAAGTACACGTTGGCTAGTCTCACAAGAAGAGAGTGCTGGAGTAACTCTCCATGAACTCTACCAAGAAGAATGAACAATGGTGGACCCGGCGTGTGGAGGAGGAGGAGGGGAAGAACAAAGGAGGAACTGGCGCGAGAGGAAGGGGGTGGGGATTTGTAACTTTGTAAGCGCCCTTTATGGGCGACTAGTTGCATACCTTGGTACGGTATGCAAGCAAAGAATTTCACTGAGACTTGTCACATATGACAATAAAGTGTTCAATTCAATAACTCAGCAGGGCAGGCGGCATCTCTGGAAGATATGGGTAGGAAATAGTTTAGGTCTGCATTGCTCCAGCACTCTGTGTATTTCATTGTAAACCAGCACCTGCAGTTTCATGTGGAAGTCTCACAAAATATTTTTAAACGAGGCACATAAGAATCCCATGACACGTGCCATTTTTGCACGGAACTAGTTACATGGAAAATTGGTGCAGGAGGAGGCCATTCGGCCCTTCGAGTTCAGCTCTGAATGTCTCTACATTGGGTACACCACATTCCACTGAGTGGGCTACATTTGCAAAGGTACAACAAGGGGAAGAAATGTACGATAGGCACAAAAAACTGGAGTAACTCGGGGGATCAGGCAGCACCTCTGCAGAAAAGGAATAGGTGACGTCACCTATTCTTTCTCTCCACAGATGATTATACTGGAAGAGACACAGGGGAGATTGACCTACAAGTTGTTGTGACTGGAAACTTGTAGCCATGAGGAAAGATTTGTTAAGTTCAGCCGATTTTCTTCAGAATTCAATTGAGTTGCAAAGGATTAAGTTATTCAACTCAATTAAGTGCTGAAGAGGGGCATAGAGAGAGGAATGAGGAAAGATCACTTTTGCCCGAGCGGACAGATAAAAAAAACAAGGGGTATTGGCTTAAAGTAATTGGTGGAAATGGAGAAACAGGTTTCATCCAAAGAGCGTTTGAGGTTTGGAACAACCTTTGTGAGAGGTTGTAGAGGCAAAAACCATCATCCCATTCAACAACAATGAATGGATCTTTGAAGGGCAGTGCAATTACATTGTTCTTTTTCAACTAGCACAGACACAATAGGCTGAATGGCCTCTAGTTCTGTAAACTCCTCCATTGCACCATGCATAGCAACTAATCAGATTGAAAGAAGTGACGTCTTTACTTAAAATAGTCTTCCCTGCCAAGAAACTGAGTGGACCAGCCAAATGTTAAAGATATTCAGGTCAAGAGTTGGAAACGTATGAGTTATTTACTCCTCAACCTTAATATAAAAATCCATTAATTTGTCCAGATGGTTTACAAACATCTCACGTTCAATGTATTGGAGAGTCCTTTGATTCCACCTCAGAGAAAGAGAGGGAGAGTCATTCAGGAGGAAGCAGAAAATGGAGACAAACATTACTGCAGATGCTGGAATCTTGAGCAAACAGCAAAAGGCTGGTTCAACTCAACAGGTCAGGAGGCATCTGTAGAATGAATGGACAAGCAACATTTCAGTCTGAAGAAGGGTCCCAACCCAAAACATCATCTGTCCATTCACTCCACAGTTGCTGTCTAACTCATTGAGTTCTTGAAGTCTTTGGTTTTGACAGGAGAAAGCATTAAGTCAGCCTTTAAAAAAGTTTGAGTGTATTCGGGTTTTGAAGCAGAAAGACAAAGAAATTGGCACGTTCCGTTTAGGAGATTTTTATGTTTTATTTTCAATCCAGGAATCCTTTAGAGAATTAAGGTACTCTTTATTTTGTATAAGCATAGACAGATAAATTACTTTATTAATGAATCTAACCATGATCTTAACTCCATTTTGAGACGAAATTAAATAGCTTAATAGTTTCACCAGCCTACACCTTCCAACAGAATATTTTTGAAGAGATGGAAAGAATGTCACAATGCAACAGCACAAGGAGAAGGGAAGATAGAGTGGTGATTGGGAATATGTCTGATGCCCAGACCACAATCTATAACAGACATGCTATGGGAAAAGCCTTGTTATGATGGGTTTTATGCTTATCATTAAGATTGTTCTATGCCAAATCCTTCATTGCTGAAGATGAGTTAGTAGAAAGTGGATAAAGATGAGTAAAATCATGGGCCATTTGATTATCCTTGTGATGTTTATGGTAGCTTTCTGCACAAAAATTGGCTGCTGTGTTTTCTACGTTACAGTACTGGCTACAGCCCATAAATCACATCATTAGCATGAAGCATTTGGGGCTATTCTAAAGAAATGAAAAGATCTACAAAAATGCTTGACTTTTCACTGAATGAAGAATGAGTGGGAGCTTCCTTGAGATTCCCCACCTCATGGGGAAAGCTTTGCTGTCTTTGCATTCTTGAAAATTAACTTTTACTCTTTTACAGTTGTGCTCTCCTATGGCCTGGTGTTAGGGGATGTTATGATTATTTTCGATGTCTAAAATTTCCTCAGGTGACTGTATATGGTTTCCCTAATACTAGTTGGGAGTGGTGGAGTCATCTCATAACTTTATCTTGAATAATCCAGCAGGATGCAGAAGTTATAGAATCCCCCGATGTGTGCCAAAAACGCACTGTGCAAACTTGGACCAAAACGTACATCATAGGTGCAGTTGAGCATTTTTTTTTTCCAAAATCATCCCCTAAGTTGTGTCGTATGTGTTTGAAGTCTCCATTTGTATATTTAAAGTGACTCTGTCAAAGTAATTGGCCCTGTACCTGTTCTATATGTTGTTCATTTCCACAATACCACACAGCTGTGACATTTACTTTATTCTACGTAAAGGCAACAGTAGTCAGTTAAACACTAAAGGCCACATGCATGGACTAGTGTCTGGAGTTCTGATTTAGCAAGGCTAAGAATCAGAACTAAAATCTGTCAGTCTATCCGTTAAGTAAGGTTAGCTGCGTTATCTGGAACCTGTTTTGTCAAATCCTTGACAGGTGAAATTATCTCATTTTCCAAGAGCATCTGAATATAACTCATCTCTACAACCTTGGTATATGTTGGGACACTGTTTGCAAAAATTATTCTGTAAGGAATGCTTTTCTGAACAACATCCCATTAAGTGTTTACGACGCTCATCATGTAAAACGTGTAGTTAACTGTCTTGCATGCACGGTTTGCTCCAGTCATCATGTATTCACAAGCGCAAGGAATGAACAGTTGCACCATGCATCTTCTGACCTTCCTCTTTGCCCTCTAGATTCCATGCCTTTCTGCTCTTCATGGGACATCCCGCGCATGCAATCCGAGACGTGAACATCCACAAGTTCTGTAAGATTATCAGCGAGTTCGCTCTCGAATATCGAACCACCAGGGAGCGGGTGCTTCAGCAAAAGCAGAAACGAGCCAATCACAGAGAGAGAAACAAGACCAGAGGCAAAATGATTACAGATGTAAGTAAGATCACTATTTGTGTTGCCAGTGGTTGCTATAAGATGCAGATCCGCAAATATTCACCTTGTCAGAGCTTTTGATTCTCATCACTGGAGGTCCGTGAAATCTGTTGGTTTCTGTGGATGCATTATTCAGTTTTACAAAGTGTCTTCGCCAAAGGGCTGCTAGAACTTGAAAGATCCGCCGCTCTCAGGATCTTTCACCAAAGTGTTGTCGCGGGGAGAATCTCTGATGGCGAGGCTGGATGGAGTGACATTTCCTTGGCTTTCACCATGACTGTGTGAAATCCCGCGGCTCGTCCGATGCAAAACAATCTTCGTTCCAGATTAGGAAAAATCTAAGATTGTTTTCAATTCTTTCTGGGGTTGGATGATGGCCAGGGTTGGAACACAAAGTGGGGATAAGTGCAACCCTGCAATTAAAGTAACATAGAAACATAGAAAATAAGTGCTGGAGGAGGCCATTCGGCCCTTCGAGCCAGCACTACCATTCATTGTGATCATGGTTGATCGTCCCCTATCAATAACCCGTGCCAGCCTTCTCCCCATATCCCTTGACTCCACTAGCCCCTAGAGCTCTACCTAACTCTCTCTTAAACTTCAGAATTAAGGGACAGAACTCTTAAACTTCAGAATTAAGGGACTGAAGTTTAGGGGTAACATGAGGGGGAACTTCTTTACTCAGAGAGTGGTACCTGTGTGGAATGAGCTTCCAGTGGAAGTGGTGGAGGCAGGTTCGATTTTATCATTTAAAAATAAATTGGATAGGTACATGGATGGGAAAGGAATGGAGGGTTATGGTCTGAGTGCAGGTAGATGGGATTAGGGGGAAAATAAGTGTTCGGCATGGACTTTTAGGGCCGAGATGGCTTGTTTCCGTGCTGTAATTGTTATATGGTTATATGATTAAATCCATCCATGACTTGGCCTTCACTGCCCTCTGTGGCAGGGAATTCCATAAATTCACAACTCTCTGGGTGAAAAAGTTTTTTTCTCACCTCAGTCTTAAATGACCTCCCCTTTATTCTAAGACTGTGGCCCCTGGTTCTGGACTCGTCCAACATTGGGAACATTTTTCCTGCATCTAGCTTGTCTAGTCCTTTTATCTATATTACTATATCTCTGATCTTGACCACTTTTGGCCGACTGTGCTGCGATTTACGACAGAACGCCGCCACCTACGGCTGTCATTTTTTGCCACCTCGCTCAGAGCCCCCCTCCGCCGTACGAGTGTGGAGGATTTTTTCCATTGATGAAAAATGAGAGAGACATTAATGTTTTTACAAAATTCCCCATTCTCTCTGTTGCCCCCGCTGGCAGCAGGGGGAGGGACTATAAAACCAGGAAGTGTCATGCCTCACTCAGTCTCTGCCAGACCCAGGAAGCGAGAGGGTCACGGCTCTCTGAGCTGCGAATAACACTGAACGCACATTTACTCCACGGTGAGTCCCCTCGATGTGGCTGTAAAGTGGCTGCAGCCTTTTTTTAAAAAGTTTGCGTTCACAAAATGAATTTTGGTTGTTGGGTGTCTGCAGCCCAATTGTTTGCCCCGCCTTTTTTTAACGAGTTTGTGTTCACAAAATGAATTTTGGTTGTCAGGTGTCTGCAGCCCTATTGTTTGCCTTGGCTTGGCTTTTAAAGTCGTTGCAACAGTTGGATGCCTGCCCAAGCATCCATACGGCCCACAATGTCTATACTAGCCCTCTGGAAACCAGTACCTTCAGCCCGCAACACCCATACTAGTGCAACAGCCACCCCCCCCCCCCCCCCCCCCCCCCCCCACTGGCGAGCAAGCAATATTGGAATTGGTGGAGAGGTGAAATATTGCATTGGTGACCAGCCCTCCCGTGTGATGCTGGGAAACAACGGGTCCCACTTAGTCTAATGATTTTATATGTTTCTATAAAACGGGTGATGTTTAAATAAATAATTTGGCTTTGTTTTTTATATAGGGATTCGGGGTTTTATATTGTTTAGTTTCATCATTCCACATGGAAGCAGGCCCATCAGCCCACTGAGCCCACACTGACCATTGATCATCCGTTCACACTAGTTTTACACTATCGCACTTCTCATCCACTCCCTACACACTAGGGACGATTTACAATCATTGTATTCTTGTATTCAAATTTTATTGTCGTTGCCTCACTTTGAGACAACGAAATGAATTTCCCGTACAGCAGTATCGTTAAAAAAATCACAAGAAAAATAATAAAAATAAATAATAAATAAATAATAAAACATATTGAAAAAAAATAAAATTGAAATTGATTTAACAAAAGCGGACAACACAAAAAGATAAATGGAAACCCAGGTGAGGAGAAGTGTGCAAGCCTCCCTCTCCGTGTCCACAGTCGGGGCCTTCCGAGCACCTGCAGTCGCCGCCCCGGGTCCCGATGTTCGTACCTCACGCCGGTCCCTGGTGCTGACGCCGGGCCCCACGGTGAGCATCCTCCTCCTGGCCCGACTGATCAGTTCCCGTGCCGGATATGTCCACAGGCCGAGGGGCAGAGTCACAAGCTGAGCGCGTGTGGAGCTCTGCAAACCGCAGCTCCTCCGTCAGCACCGGGCTGTGGACTAAGGGCTCTGACAAACATGCAGGCCGATGACACCCGAGAGTAAACCCAGGTGTAGAATGTGCAAATCCAATGGACAGCACCGGAGGTCACAGGTCTCTGGTGCGCAGTGAGTGGCTTTACACAATCAAATCCTCCTCAATCCTCTGAGCCGCTTTTCACAATCAAATCCCTCAATCCTCTGAGCATAGAAAGGAACTGCAGAGGCTGGCTGGTATGTACCAAAGATAGACTCACAATGCTGAGGTAGGTCAGGCAGCATCTCTGGAGAAAAAGGATGGGTGATGTTTCGGGTCAGCATCAGCCTTCTTCAGCAGCGCCCAACCTTTGTCTCCAGAGATGCTGCCTGATCCACTGAGTTACTGCAACACTTTGTGTCTACCCTCTATCTTCTAGGTTGCTCTCTTCTTTTAATGGCTGGGATATTGTTTTCCTGTGAGTCATGCTGAGCATTTTAAGTAGAAGCACACCGATGATATATGAAGTGGCAGGATGACCTCACTCTTTTGGCTCAACATTGGCTTTTGAAAAGATCCCAATTCTAATTTGTTTTGCTTACTGCCACTGGACACTGCAATACTATCTCTCCTCCTAGGTACAACGTGAGAGATGACATGCATAAATCATCCCCAAAAGAACAGTTAATCCTAGAGGGGGCAGCCTGACGTATATTATCCAAATCCATTTGGGAAAATATTAATTTTACAGTTAAAGGCTTTTTTTAGGTCAATACTTGAGGCTAGAATATTATCTTTCTCAATATTTGTTGACGGTCATCTTCGAAGATAATGCTTTGCCCAACTTCTCGCGCAATGTGCACAGTATCTTGAGAAGCAGATGTTCACTTAAGTAGTGAATCACTAGTACAGAACTAAACTACCTCTCGTTTGTTCTTCTAACAACAGTTTTCTGGGATTAGCTCAGTGACAGAAATAGCGCGCCAGATTCTCTGAAGATTTACGGAGGTATTGGCCGTCCATAAAAGATTGCATCTCCTTAACAAGAGGTGTTGAGTTTAGGAGCAAAGAGATCCTTCTGCAGTTGTATAGGGCCCTTGTGAGACCACACCTGGAGTATTGTGTGCAGTTTTGGTCCCCTAATTTGAGGAAGGACATTCTTGATATTGAGGGAGTGCAGCGTAGGTTCACAAGGTTAATCCCCGGGATGGCGGGACTGTCATATGCTGAGAGAATGGAGTGGCTAGGCTTGTATACTCTGGAGTTTAGAAGGATGAGAGGAAATCTTAAGATTATTAAGGGTTTGGACACGCTACTGGCAGGAACCATGTTCCCGATGTTGGGGGAGTCCAGAACCAGGGGCCACAGTTTAAGAATAAGGGGTAAGCCATTTAGAACGGAGATGAAGAAACACTTTTTCACACCGAGTTGCGAGTCTGTGGAATTCCTGCCTCAGAGGGCAGTGGAGGCTGGTTCTCTGGATACTTTCAAGAGAGGGCTAGATAGGGCTCTTAAAGATGGCGGAGTCAGGGGATATGGGGAGAAGGCAGGAACGGTTTACTGATTGGGGATGATCAGCCATGATCACATTGAATGGCGGTGTCTGCTCGAAGGGCCGAATGGCCTACTGCTGCACCTATTGTCTATTGTCTAATTACATTGGATGATTATAGCAACCTCCTGAGGCAGCTTCTTCCCTATACCTACCACTGTGTGTAAAAAAATAAAGTTGCCCCTCCGGTTCCCATTAAATCCTTCCCCCTTATGTCCTCTTGTTCTTGATTCCCCAACTCTGGTAAAAGATCACCCCTCAACCACATGTGCTCCAAGGAATAAAGTCATAGAGTGCTCAACCTCTCCCTATAGCTCAGGTCCTCGAGTCCTGGCAACATCCTCGTAAACTCTCTCCAGAGATGCTGCCTGTCCTGCTGAGTTACTCCAGCATTTTGTGACTACCTTCAGTGTAAACCAGCATCTGCACTTCCTTCCTACACAGTTAAGTTGTATTGATGGACAAAAGTTGATCAGGCTACTGGGAATATTCTCCTGCTCCATGTATACTCCAAATGCCATGTGGCCTTTACATCCATGTGAAGGGGTTAGTAGAGCCTTGGTTAATATCTCATCCAAAAAAACATTTAAATAAGGATGGAAATAATATGGATGAGATTCGTTTCATTAATCATTTTAAATGTCAGTGTTTTAAAGTGTTTTAAATTTGTTTGAAGCCCTCTTAATGCTCTGATCTAGCCAACTTGCACACAAAGGCTCCACAAAAAACAATGAGTAAACGACCAGGAAATCTGCTTTATTTTTCAGAAGGGTAAATGTTAGCTAAGGCAGCAGGAGGTCACCTCTGTTCTTTCAATTGTCATAGTCATATGGTGTGGAAATAGGCCCTTCGGCTGAACTTGCACACACTGGCTAACATGTCCCAGCTACACTTTTTTATTAGGAATAGGAGGAGTAACTTTTTCACACTATGGGTGGAGGGTGTATGGAACAAGTTGAACGAGGAGGTAGTTGAGGCTGGGACTATCCCAACGTTTAAGAAACTGTTAGACAGGTACTTGGATAGGACAAGTTTGGAGGGATATGGACCAAGTGCAGGCAGGTGGGTCTTGTGTAGCTGGGACATTTTGGCCAGTGTGGGCAAGTTGGACCAAAGGGCCAGTTTCGACACTATCACTCTATGACTACAATGGTCCCACCTGCCTGTGTTTGACCCATATCCCTCCAAACCAGTCCTAACAATGAACCTGTCTAACTGTTACTTAAATGGTGCGATAGTCCCTACCTCCTGTGGCAGCTCATTCCATACATCCACACACCCTTTGCATGAAAAGTCACCAACAGATTCCTATTAAATCTTTTCCCCTTCACCTTAAACTTATGTCCTCTGGTTGCCGATTCCCCTACTCTGGGCAAGAGACACTGTGCATTTACCCGATCTAGTCCTCTCATGATTTTATACACCTCTATAGGATCAGAATCAGAATCACACTTTATTCGCCAAGTATGTTTTGCAACATACGAGGAATTTCATTGGCCAGGTCAGTCATACAATTAAAAATAACAGATCACTCAAAAAACACATTTTAACATGAACATCCATCACAGTGACTCCTACACATTCCTCACTGTGATAGACGGCGAAATAAAGTTCGTCTCTTCCTTTTGTTCTTCCTCGGTCGGGGGCCTCGAGCCCTCCATTGACGGGATGAACTTGACTCCCATAGCCGGAGGCATTCGGGCACTCCGCGTCGAGGCGATCAAGCTCCCGCATTGGGTGGATGTCAGCTCCCCCGCGCCGGGCGATCGAACCTCGTGTCGGGGCAGGTCGAGCCTTCCGCGGCGTTGGAGCTCCCGACTAGCTTCACCCGAGACTGCGAGCCCTTGTTGGTAAGTCCACGGTGGTCGCGGTGGGAGCGATCCCAGGCAAGGGATCCGCTCCGATGTTAAAGTCCACGCCACACAGTGGGGCTCACGACAGTCCGAGGAGGCTTCCAGCTCCATCGATATTAGGCCGCAGAGCCCGGAGAAACTTGAAAAAAAGTTTCCCTCGAGGTAGATAGTAGCTCAGGCCAGGCACGGAAATCGCTATCAAAACGTGGGGGAGACCGCGGCGACACAGTTTCTTGTGCATGCGCACACTCACACGCACACGCGACGCTTCGGAGGCTTCAGCCGTGGGCCCTGTGGACGGTAATTCCGGAAACGACAGCCCAGGCTTACGGCCAGCGTGGGGAAGCAGCGCTAAATCCAGCTCAACTCTGCCTGCCTTCCCGGTTAACCTACAGCCCTGCCTGGACTGACGGGACACTAGTCCGAAGCCATGCAGCTAGCGCTGCTTCTCCGCGTTGTCCGTAAGCCTGGGCCGTCGTTCCCGTAAGTCCAGGCAGGGCTGTAGGTTAACCTGGCGGGACAGGCAGAGTTGAGCTGGATTTAGCGCTGCTTCTCTGCGCTGGCTGTGGGCCTTGGGGGGGGGGGGGGGGGGGGGGGGGGGGGGGGTGGGGGGGGTGGGGTGGGGTGGGGGGGCACTCGGGTGGGGACAGGGATTGTCCAGTGGCGGTTCGGCAGCAATTGCAGCGCCGGAGACTCGGGATCGATCCTGGTTGCGGATGAGGTGCAGGTCTGTGTCCAGGGCTGCCGAGAGTGTTTTTCACTTGTGACATATGACCTGGGCATGTAATTCCCCCCTGCCCCCCCCCAGGATTTCTGCCCCTGGCTCAGACCACTCTCTAGTTGTTGATAGTATGATTCAGTTGCCTGATAACAGCTGGGAACTGTCTCTGAATCTGGAGGTAAGCATTTTCACACTTCTGTACCTCTTGCCTAATGGGAAAGGGGAGAAGAGGGAGTGGCAGGGGGTGCAACTCCTCCTTGATTATGCACAGTAGATACTGCTAGTGCAGGGTTTGTGGATTAGCCTTCAGTATTCATTCAATTATTTGTGATATGAAATTGGTGGTTTTGATCACAGCTGTTCTGAATATTTCTGGTTTCAGGTAAAAATATCACGTGATGACAAGATGGAATAGTCGTGCCAATGTGCATATTTCAAAATGACTTATTGTTTGTTTTTTATAATCTAAAAAATGTATTTATAAACAAGCCTTCAATGAGAATATTCCCAAGGGTCGTAATACTCATAATTATCTGAACTGCAAAGTGATCACGCTTCAAAGTATTTAATTGTAGAGCACTTTGGGACAGTGTGCGAATGTGAAAAGTACATTTTGTTGCTGAGTTAATCATTGGTTTATTTAGCGATCCAGTTAGTCCCAGCACATAAACATCAGTCCAACATGCAATATGCAATAATCAGTCCAATATGTGCCATGCACATATTCAGCCTGGCGCATATAATTATCGATGATAAGAATTAGATTTCTCATGCAATCTATGTGGCAGAATGGTGCTATATATTTTCTTCACTTTTGAATTTGCCTCCCTCATCTATAATCCTTTATTTTACCACTGCTCATTTAAGCATTATTATTGTTTACAGATTACCATTTCCACTACAAATGCATTGTTCTTTAACCTTAGTGTCCTCTTCATTATAATCTACATGTGCCATATTCATAGAACAAAAAACCTTAAATATCTTAAAATATGAAAATATTTCATACGAGCTTGATACCATCTGGGTTGCGCTTGCCAACCACCATCAATATTAAGGTCCTTCACCACTGAGGACCAATTGCAGAATGCATCCACAGTTTGCCTGGACTTCTCAACAACTAAGTTACAGAGATAGGTTGAATAAGTTAGGTCTTTATTCTCTGGAGCGCAGAAGGTTAAGGGGGGACTTGATAGAGGTCTTTAAAATGATGAGAGGGATAGACAGAGTTGATGTGGACAAGCTTTTCCCTTTGAGAATAGGGAAGATTCAAACAAGAGGACATGACTTCAGAATTAAGGGACAGAAGTTTAGGGGTAATATGAGGGGGAACTTCTTTGCTCAGAGAGTGGTAGTGGTGTGGAATGAGCTTCCAGTGGAAGTCGTGGAGGCAGGTTCATTGGTATCATTTAAAAATAAATTGGATAGGCATATGGGTGAGAAGGGAATGGAGGGTTATGGTATGAGTGCAGGCAGGTGGGACTAAGGGAAAAAAAGTTGTTCGGCACGGACTTGTAGGGCCGAGATGGCCTGTTTCTGTGCTGTAATTGTTATATGGTTATATGGTTATAAGAACTACCAAATTCAAAGTTACTACTACTTGGAAGGACAAGGGCAGCAGCTGCTTAAGTTTGTCACAACATCAAATTCCCTCTCTACGGCATACCTCCCCGCTTTGGCCATTCCTTTATCATTTGGGATCATACTCCTGAATTTCTTACCACATCCTTTTCCAGAACTACCTTCTGTACGGGATGAAAATGGGTGATTCACCACAATGATTGCAATGATATTTCGGGATAGGCAATAAGTATTGGCCTTTTGAACAGTGCTCACAAGTTTAGTTTAGTTTAGTTCAGAGATACAGCATGGAAACAGGCCACCACCGAGTCCGTGCCAACCAGTGATCCCTGTACACTAACACTACCCTACACACTAGGGACAATTCACATTTTTTTTGCCAAAGCCAAATTAACCTATCAACCTGTATGTCTTTTGGAGAGTGGGCGGAAATCTGAGCACCCAGGGGATATCTCACATGGTCACGGGAAGAACGTACAAACTCCTACAGACAGCACCCATAGTCAGGATCTAACCCGGGTCTTCGTTGCTGTAAAACAACAACTCCACCATTGCGCCACCTTGATGCCCACGTCAAATCATGTCAACTTTATTTGTCACACACACACATACAGTGGCTTGCAAAAGTTTTCATACCCCTTGAACTTTTCCACATTTTGTCACGTTACAACCACAAACGTAAATGTATTTTATTGGGATTTTATGTGATAGACCAACACAAAGTGGTGCATAATTGTGAAGTGGAAGGAAAATGATGCATGGTTTTCAAATTTTTTTACAAATAAAAAACTGAAAAGTGTGGCGTGCAAAAGTATTCAGCCCCCCTGAGTCAATACTTTGTAGAACCACCTTTCGCTGCAATTACAGCTGCAAGTCTTTTGGGGTATGTCTCTACCAGCTTTGCACATCTAGAGACTGACATTTTTGCCCATTCTTCTTTGCAAAATAGCTCAAGCTCCGTCAGATTGGTTGGAGAGCGTCTGTGAACAGCAATTTTCAAGTCTTGCCAGAGATTCTCAATTGGATTTGGGTCTGGACTTTGACTGGGCCATTCTAACACATGAATATGCTTTGATCTAAACCATTCCAATGTAGCTCTGGCTGAATGTTTAGGGTCGTTGTCCTGCTGGAAGGTGAACCTCCGCCCCAGTTTCAAGTCTTTTGCAGACTCTAACAGGTTTTCTTCTAAGATTGCCCTGTATTTGGCTCCATCCATCTTCCCATCAACTCTGACCAGCTTCCCTGTCCCTGCTGAAGAAAAGCATCCCCACAGCATGATGCTGCCACCACCATGTTTCACAGTGGGGATGGTGTGTTTAGGGTGATGTGCAGTGTTAGTTTTCCGCCACACATAGCGTTTTGGATTTAGGCCAAAAACTTCAATTTTGGTCTCATCTGACCAGAGCACCTTCCTCCACATGTTTGCTGTGTCCCCCACATGGCTTGTGGCAAACTGCAAACAGGACTTCTCATGGATTTTTTTCAACAATGGCTTTCTTCTTGCCACTCTTCCATAAAGGCCCGATTTGTGGAGTGCACGACTAATAGTTGTCCTGTGGACAGACTCTCCCACCTGAGCTGTGGATCTCTGCAGCTCCTCCAGAGTTACCATGGGCCTCTTGGCTGCTTCTCTGATCAATGCTCTCCTTGCCCGGCCTGTCAGTTAGGTGGACGGCCATGTCTTGGTAGGTTTGCAGTTGTGCCATACTCTTTCCATTTTCGGATGATGGATTGAACAGTGCTCCGTGAGATGTTCAAAGCTTGGGATATTTTTTTATAACCTAACCCTGCTTTAAACTTCTCCACAACTTTATCCCTGACCTGTCTGGTGTGTTCCTTGGGCTTCATGATGCTGTTTGTTCACTAATGTTCTCTAACAAACCTCTGAGGCCTTCACAGAACAGCTGTATTTATACTGAGATTAGATTGCACACATGTGGACTCTATTTACTAATTAGGTGACTTCTGAAGGCAATTGGTTGCACTGGATTTTATTTAGAGGTATCAGAATAAAGGGGGCTGAATACTTTTGCATGCCACACTTTTCAGTGTTTTATTTGTAAAAAAATTGGAAAAACATGTATCATTTTCCTTCCACTTCACAATTATGCGCCACTTTGTGTTGGTCTATCACATAAAATCCCAATAAAATACATTTACGTTTGTGGTTGTAACGTGACAAAATGTGGAAAAGTTCAAGGGGTATGAATACTTTTGCAAGCCACTGTACAAGATGTGCAGTGAAATGAAAGTGCCAATGCCTGGGGATTGTGCAAAAAACTGCAGAACAGATTAGGACAGAATCAGTACTTACATATTATGAAAAAAACAGCAATTTAAAAAAGACACAACACAACAGTAGTTTGATACAGTAAGTTAGTCCCTGGTGAGTTAAGAGCTTACAGTCTTAATGGCCTGTGGGAAGAAACTCCGTCTCATCCTCTCTGTTTTCACAGCATGACAGCGGAGGCGTTTACCTGACCATAACAGCTGGAACAGTCCGTTGCTGATGTGGAAAGGGTCCCCCATAATGTTGCTGACTCTGAATCTGCACCTTCTGATGTATATTTCCTGCAGAGGGGCGAGTGTAGTTCCCATAGTGCGTTTGGTCGAACACACTACTCTCTACAGAGACTTCTTGTCCTGGGCAGAGCAGTTCCCAAATCAGATTGTAATGTTGCCGGATAAGATGCTTTCTAAAGCCCCTGAGTAGAAGCACTGGAGGATTCTCAGAGAGACTCTGAATTTCCTCATCTGCCTGACGTGGTATAGGCGCTGCCTTGACTTACCAGCATGTGATGTCCATGTAAGATCCTGTGTGATGTGGATTTCCAGGTATTTAAAGCAACCCACCCTGTCCACAGTATCCCCATTTATCCCCAGTGGTGTATACTTCCTAGGATGTTGTGTCCTTCTAAAGTCCACATTCAGCTCCTTAGTTTTTTTGATATTCAAGAGGAGGCTGTTGTCCTGACACCAGAGTGCCAGATCAGCCACCTCCTCCCGTATGCCTTCTTATTGTTATCGGAGATCAGGCCCACCACCACAGTGTCATCAGCAAACTTGATTATTGAGTTGGAGCTGAACCTAGCCACACAGTCATGTGTGTACAAGGAGTGCAGTAGAGGGCTGAGGACGCAACCCTGGGGGAATCCTGTGTTCAGGGTAAGGGTGTTCGATGTATTCCCTCCCATCTTGACTACCTGGGGCCTGGCAGTGAGAAAGTCCAGGTCTCAGGCACACAGGGGAGTGTTAAACCCCAGTTCCAGCAGCTTCTCAGCAAGTCTGCTGGGGACTATCGTGTTGAAGGCTGAACTGAAGTCAATGAACAGCATCCTCACATAGCCCCCCTTCTGGCTGTCAAGATGAGAGAGAGTGGTGTGCAGCATCTGGGAGACCGCATCGTCCGTGGATCTGTTCGGACGATATGCAAACTGTAGCGGGTCCATGTTGTGAGGTAGGAAGGCGCAGATGTGGTCCTTGTCCAGCCTCTCGAAGCATTTCATGACTACCGAGGTGAGGGCCACTCGTCATTCAAACAAGCCGGAGAGGCATTCTTTGGTACAGGTACAATGATGGATCTTTTGAAGCAGGCAGGGACCACGGACTTGGCCAGGGAGAGGTTGAATATTGTAGTGAGCACCGGAGCTAGCTGAGTAGCACAAGACTTAAGTACTCGCCCAGATATACCATCTGGGCCTATAGCTTTCCTCGTGATAAGCAGAAGAATCATCTAAATGACCTGCATTGTTGAATTCAATTTCTGATGTAGAAAAATGAATGTAATTGTTAATATTTATGAATTAAAGACTCTCTAGAATTACACTGGATAATATTAGTCATTCTTCTTGGTCAGTTAACTGCCACTATTCATTGTATCTCAACAGCAATCTAGGCTTTGTGTATTTTCATCCATTCACTTTATTTCTTTGCCATTTTCTAAATCTCTATTTACCTTACTTTGGCTCTTGCTTTTTCCTCCACTACCTTCTCCCCTTTCATTTCAGACGGATGAAGATGATGATGTTGAGGTATGGCTATTGTCTCGGGTTGAGGAGATATTGTCTGACGGAAGCATTGTCACTAAATTCACTCCGATGCTTTTTGTGTTGCTAACACTGTGCATGGCCAACATGAAGAGCAAATGATAGCCAGGCCCTCGTTTAATTGCACCCTTTCAAACAGCATTAACCTACTGCCATTGTTTCTGAGTGTTTTGACAATATAATTTCATGTACACTAATATCTGGAGAATTTGCAGTGCCTACTTTGTTTGTTTGTGTATTGTGATGGTCTTTGATTCTTTCCAGATGCAGATATCACAGAATCTCCTCAAATTCTTTTAATACTGGCTGCAGACATCAAACTTTACATGTCGACATTTAATCTGATAATGTGCAAACTGACATCCATAATTGGAATTCTTTTTCATGATTGCTGCATGATTATTATTACTAGTGTTTGTTCGGTTGTGGATTGATTCATTTGTAATTGGTCCTTTCATCAGCATTGTATAGTCACAAAATTCCCTGGCTACATCGCTCCAAATGCCATACATGTCTCATATGCTCACTGCACTGCAAGTTCATTCAGCAAAGCAATTCACAATACCGAACTGATAGAGAACATTATCGTACTTTTGACGACGTTAGGAATTCACAGCAAATTTATTCATAAGCAGGCTACTATTTCCTTATCTGAATGGTGGCCAATTAGGAAAAGGGGAGATGCAACGAGACCTGGGTGTCATGGTACACCAGTGATTGAAAGTTGGCATGCCGGTGCAGCAGGCAGTGAAGAAAGCGAATGGTATGTTAGCATTCATAGCAAAAGGATTTGAGTATAGGAGTAGGGAGGTTCTACTGCAGTTGTGCAGGGTCTTGGTGAGACCACACCTGGAGTATTGCGTACAGTTTTGGTCTCCTGAGGAAATCTGAGGAAGATTCAGATTCAAAATTGAATCATTCTATTGCCATAGAGGGAGTACAGAGAAGGTTAACCAGACTGATTCCTGGGATGTCAGGACTTTCATATGAAGAAAGACTGGGTAGACTCGGCTTGTACTCGCTAGAATTTAGAAGATTGAGGGGGGATCTTATAGAGACTTACAAAATTCTTCAGGGGTTGGACAGGCTCGATGCAGGAAGATTGTTCCCGATGTTGGGGAAATCCACAACAAGGGGTCACAGTTTAAGGATAAAGGAGAAATCTTTTAGGATTGAAATGAGAAAAACATTTTTTACACAGAGAGTGGTGAATCTCTGGAATTCTCTGCCACAGAATGTAGTTGAAGCCAGTTTATTGGCTATATTTAAGAGGGAGTTAGATGTGGCCCTTGTGGCTAAAGGGATCAGGGGGTATGGAGAGAAGGTATGTTAAGTCCTGCAGATTTCCGCAGTTATATTTGGAGATATCCACAGAACAATGCATTAGAAAGAGGAGCCGGCATGTTAGACTGCAATCGCTATACTTCCATGTGTGTGCTTACTGGAAGATGCTGTCTTATTTGTTTACATGTTAAGTCTTGTTCACATCATCAGTTCAATTAGAGTAAATTCTTAGGTACACAAAAATGCTGGAAAAATTCAGCGGGTGCAGCAGCATCTATGGAGCGAAGGAGATGGGCAACGCTTCGGGCCAAAACCATTCTTCAGACTGATAGGGGGTGGGGGGAGGCCACAGGAAGAAAGGAAAAAGGAAGAGGAGGAGCCCGAGGGCTGAGGTAGGAAGGGGAGGAGACAGCAAGGGTTAACAGAATTGTGAGAATTCAATGTTCATGCCACCAGGATGCAGACTCCCCAAGCGGAATATGAGGTGCTGTTCCTCCAACGTCCGGTGTTGCTCACTCTGGCCATGGAGGAGGCCCAGGGCAGAGAGGTCGGATATGGAATGGGAGGGGGAGTTGAAGTGCTGAGCCACCGGGAGGTCAGGTTGGTTAATGCGGACCGAGCGGAGGTGTTCGGTGGGGACCGAGCGGAGGTGTTCGGATATTCTTGTCTGATAGCCATTCACCATTCTCCATAAACTCGGCTTTAATCATGTTATGCATTGATTATTAGTATTTTTATTTTTTTATTTTTTTATTTGGCTAATGTAAAGGTGATAGTTCTATGCCAATGTCAGTGTCAACCATCGGTCCTGACGCCAGTTTGTTCAAATGTGATGTGTATGTGTTCATCATTTTTATGAACATTTCTCAGACCCATCTATTATATAGGGATTCCCGATGACAATCTGAAAATGTTGGGAAATTCAAAGCAGTGACCATGTTATGTATTAAAATTACTCATGAAGTTGCTGATACTCCTATTTTAACCTGCACAAAGTGTTTTGTAGACTTGTACTCAACAAAAAAGCAGTAGTAATATCTCTGCATTGAACTAATGACAGTATGTACCTGATTTATTGTGTAGACAGGGAAGTTCTCCAGCAACACGGCAACTGTCTCAAGTGATATCCAGCCACAGGGACTAGACTATGCAGAAGAGGCAGCGGAACATGAAAATATGAAAGCGGTTCTTAAAATGTCTCTATCAAGTGGAGAAGTTACTGCTGGAGTCCCAGGTGTGCGAACCCGAACGAGAGCAAGCAGAGGTAAAAATCACCATTTGACCTGACCCCTTGTACAGCTTTCAGTATTGTGTGGCATAGGGTTGACCGCTAATCTGCTGCTTGACTGATGCCCATTAGTCTTCCAGTAGACCGAGCGGGCGGGTGGACAGGATACTGGATGTTGGCAATGGTGCCAACATGTGGCGGTGCCTACATGTCTAAATATGTAAAAGGAATTTCACTCTGCAGTTGCACATGTAGAAAATAAAGCACCGTTACCAAAGTCATGGCCCATGCGGCCCAAATCATCATCCCAACCAAGATATCTCTTCGAAGGTAGTCCCTTCTGCCCACATTTAGCTAATATACCTCTAAACCTTTCCTATCCATCTACCCGTCCAAATATCTTTCAAATACTGTTATTGTACCTGCCTCAACTATCTCTGGAGATTCATTCCATATACCACAGCGTGGAAATGTTACCCATCAAAATCATATTAGATCCTCACCCTTTCACCTTAAACCTATCTCCTTTAGTTCTTGATTCATCTACCCTGAGGAAAAGACTGTATATTCATCCTATCTATTCCATTCATGATTTTGTAGACCCTTATAATATCACCATTCAGTCTCCTGCACTCCAAGGAATGAAGTCCTAGCCTGCCCAACCATTCCCTTTAGCTCAGGCCTTTGAGTCCTGGCAATATCCACGCACATTGTCTTTGCACTCTTTCCAGCTTAATAGCAACTTTCCAAAAGCAGGAAGATCAAAACTGAATACAATACCTGTGTGTGACTTTACCAGTATTTTAAACTTCCTAGCCCCACTTGCCCAGCTGATCAAGATGTCACTTTATCAAGAATACCTCCCATTTTAAGGCAATGTACAAACTTACTAATCATGCCTTGTACATTCTCATCCAAATCATTGATATAGATGACAAGCAGCAATGGGCACAGTACTGTTTCCCGAGGCATATCAATGGTCACAGGCCTCCAGTCGGAAAAAAACACCTTTCACCATCACCCTCTGCTTCCTTCCATGATGCCAATTCTCTATCCAGTCAGCTAGCTTTCACTGGAAGCCATACGATCTAACCGTCCAGAACAGCCTACCATGTGAACCCTTATCAACGAGCTTGTTAAAATTCCATATAGACGTCTACGACTCTGCTCTTATCAACATTCTTCGTTATTTCTTTTAAAAAGTTCAATCAAGTTTATGAAAACCACCTCCCACATTCAAAACCATGTTGACTATCTCTAATCAACCCATTTTTCCAAATGCATGTGTATCTTATGCCTCAGAATCCTGTCCAATAACTCGTATAACAAACATTAGGTTTGCGGGAAATGATGACTCCCCATTTTTCTTGCAGCCCTTCTTAAATAGCGTACAACATTAGTCACCCTTCCATCTTCAGGCACCTCACCCAGATCTAATGATCATTCATATATACCAGCCAGGACTCCTGCATTTCCTTCTCTACACTCCCGCAGTGTCCATGGATATATCTAATCTGGCCTACGTTCCTTATTTAGTTCTTCGCTTTATTAAAAAATCTGAGTTCACAGTAAATGTTGAGAAAGCAAAAGCTTTATAATGGAGAATCCAAGGTCTCTCCGATATAAATGTCACTTGCTGGTGCCCCATTAAGCCAAATGTTATGTTGATCCAACTGCAAAAGTATTTGTTCCTCAACCTCCACGTGCTATGGTTTTAACAAATCGTGCAATTGCAGAGCTCTTCTTTCACAAAGATCATTTAGCATTGCGATTACCCGGCACAGACAAGCAGTGCTGGGAACAGTCTCTCTCAGCCAAAATATTCACACTATTCAGCCATCCAGTTGTGCTGAATATCCTGGGTGCAGGTGAATTACTGAATGATCAGGACATCCGGCTAAATGCAAGGGTTTCTGGATTTCTACCCTTCAGTTGTGCAGCGAGCGGGAGAGCTGAATGTGGCAGGTTGGCAATTCAGCAGCCGCTCCACCAATCCAGCACCTGTTGCCTCGTAACCTATTGCTCCCGAAACCATAAATGCACAGGACAAGAGTCAAGTCAAGAATCAAGAGTGTTTCATTGTCATATGAAAAAGAGAACAATAAATTCTCACTTGCAGCAGTACAACAGATATATAAACATAGAACAAGGATTTTCCGGCAACTGATGGCCCACCCACTCCTATAATCCGGACAAAATCACGAGAGCTCAGTTGAAATTCCCCTAGTGGCCACAGATGGCATTGCGAGTGGCAACCACTCATCGTGAAAGAATCAACTATGTTCTCAATATATAAAGCTTTATTTCAGACACAGGTCCATATAACACATCATACAGTATAAGGAGATACAAAAAATACATTAAAAATTGCATATTAGCCTATAAGATATACAAGCTATTGCACCAATGCCATCTTAGCCTAGAAGTGAATCTATAGCAGCTTTTCAGAGGGCTGACTAGGGCTTCAATTATGTGGTTCTCTGACTTGTCCAGGCGACACATAAAACTAAACATCAGCTGTCTTAAGAGTGCCTCACAGGTTGGCACTCTAGTGGACACAAACAATTGACTGGCACTATGCCACCTAGGGATACGCAGCAGCAACCTCATTGCATCATTGTATGCTACCTTGAGCCTCTGCATACTCTTTTCCTTATAGTTAGACCACAATTGAGCATTATATAACGGTGTGATATAGGTTCTGAACAAGGAACACTTCACAGAGTCAGAGCACATAGAAAACTTCCTTATAAGTGTGTTAGCTTGAAAATAAATTTTACAGCGCTGTCGGTAGAGGTCTTTGTCATCCATCCAGTCATCGGATATGACATGACCTAGGTATTTAATTTCCTCACACACAGCAAGAGGACTGTCTGACAATTAAAAGGTCGGAAAAGTTGATTTCCTGTCCTCAGCACTTCTAACTATCATTATGCGGCTTTCTCAATCTTCTCTCCTAACTGTTTTGCAAAGACAATAAAGCGAACCTTGATTTGAACGACCCCCTTATAACAGATATTTGATATAGCGGACGGGCCTGCCAACCCATCACCGGTTTGCATCATCTTCCTGCCCGTTTAGAGGCCCAGTTCCAGTGCCGCTCCCGACTCACAAGGTCCACCAGCAAAGCCCTTTTGTCCTTCATCCACGGAAAGGACAGAAAGTGTCTGGCGCTCCAGTGTGCTTTGGACACACAGGAGAGTGGTCATTAACAGGCCATGGGTGCGTTGTTGGATCATTATCACGTGACCTCTTTTAGTCCAGAAAAACGGATAATCCAGAAAAGCTCTGGAAACTAGGGTGCCAGAAAATCAACCTGTACTCTGTGAAACTCATCATAAATAACAACAAATGTTTGCTGTATATATATATATATATATATATATTAAAAAACAGACAAATATAGAAGCAATTAGTGCAGTCAAAAATGTTGACCCCAATCTATATAGATTGGAACCTATTTGGAGGTTGTAGCGTTTAATAACCTGATGGTTATTAGGAGGAAGCTGCTCAATAATCTGGACCTTAGAGTTTTCAGACATCAATTCCTTTTACCCAATGTCAGAAGTAAAAAGAGAGGGTGGCCAGGGTGTTGTGGCGTGGGTCTCTGATGATGCTGGCAAGCTGTTTGAGGCAGCAGTTCTGTAGATTCCTTTGGTGTGGGGGGGGGGGGGGGGGGGGGGGGGATGAGATGGTCAGTACCCATGATGGACTGGGCAATGTTCACCACTTCTTGCAATCTCTTCTTCATTCCTGGGCATTTGAATTGCCGAACCATGCCTTGATGAAACCAGTTAATATGCTTTCAACTGTAGACCTGTAGAAGCTCAAGAGACTATTTGTTGACATGCAAAATCTCCTCAATCTTCAAAGGATGTAGATGCGTTGATCGGTTGTCTTTATGATTGCATCAACGTGCTGGGTCCAGGATGGAATGATACCACACAATGAGATCAGGCTTGATTTTAACCACAAGGTTGCCAGATGTAATTCCCTGACAGTGTTACATGGTTGTGCTCCTTTCAGGCCGTGTTGGCTCGTGGGCTCCAGGGAATGACGATTCCCCAAATGCCACAGACGACGCTGCAGATGAAATCATGGATCGGATTGTAAAGTCAGCGACTCAAGTGCCAAACCAGCGAGCCGTGCCTAGAGAGCGGAAGCGATCTCGTGCAAACAGGAAGTCTCGTAAGTTGCTTCTGTTGCATTTAATGCCGGGAGAAGCGTGATAGAAGTTTCAAGGATGAATCCTATTCCTGATCATTGTTCTCCCTGTTGTTGGGTCAAAAAAACACTGCCCTGTCTCCCTCTCCCACCAAGACCTTTTGACCACATGGCATGTTTCCCAATCTCACTCACATTTGGGGGAAAAAATTGGAATAACATGTTACTTTAAAATGCTATACCACCATTGATTATTTATTTTGCAGAAAAATTTCACAGTGAAATTAAAATGTAAGACTTTAAAGTATGTTAAACAAATTGAGCCATCTTTGTTGTGTTTGATCTAAAGCCAGGGACCAGATATTAAGTATATTTTGCCCCTTGGCTTGCCTGCATTGTGGATGACAAGTTGATTCAATGGGAAGAGTGAGAACACAGTTTGTTCTTCCCCACAGAACAACGTGTAAGATAGAAACTAAGGTTTTTATTCTGCGTAAAGGGTGTCGCTTTCTGACTCATCTTTATTGCAATTCTGGAACTCAAGGGCCTAAATATTGTGTATCTTTAAAAAGCACATGGTTGACTATATGGCAATGAGCAATGAGAAAAATTCTTAAGGGCTTGGACAAGCTAGATGCAGGAAGATTATTCCAGATGTTGGGGAAGTCCAGAACAAGGGGTCACAGTTTAAGGATAAGAGGGAAGTCGTTTAGGACCGAGATGAGAAAATCATTTTTACACAGAGAGTGGTGAATCTGTGGAATTATCTGCCCCAGAAGGTAGTTGAGGCCAGTTCATTGGCTATATTTAAGAGGGAGTTAGATGTGGCCCTTGTGGCTAAAGGGATCAGGGGGTATGGAGAGAAGGTAGGTACAGGATACTGAGTTGGATGATCAGCCATGATCATATTGAATGGCGGTGCAGGCTCGAAGGGCCGAATGGCCTACTCCTGCACCTATTGTCTATGTTTCTATGAATGTGGTGGACAAGGACCTCCTGCACTATTGGAGCAAGGCCTTTTACACCAAGGTACATGAGAGGTTTTGAATAAATTCCTTCATGCAGCATACCAAGTGTCCACTAAACATTAAAGAAATCTAAGTGAGTGTATTTACTTAATAGCTGAATACTTTGTAATTATGAATCAAAATTTCATAGCACAGATAAAGACAATTCAGTGTACTGGATTCAGTTCTTGCTTCTTCACAGTTTTGTAGTTGGTCCAAAATTCCTGCTCTTTCCTCTGTCTCTGCCCATTTTTCCCTGAAGATATTTCATTTTCTTCCAGTGTTGAAATGACTTCCATTGTGCATGCAAGGTTATCTCTGCAGATCACAGTAATCTGTCCCGTTTAAAACAAAGGTTCTCATTATTTTACCACTGATCATTTCGCCAATTTCCTTAATTTTCTTTTTCTCTATACCTTCTACGTCTGTAAACGGTTTTTACCATATATAATCTATCAAAACCTTTCCTACATTGAATACTAATAAATCTCCCCATAAAGGGCGTGCCCCACCAGCATGCGACTGCATGCGGTGAGCGCGACCTAACGTGGTCGCTTGAGCCGTACGGCCTCGCGGGGCCGGTCCCACTTCGATCGCCGGAGCCGTATGGAGTTGTGCGGAGCTGGTCCCGACATCGCGCGGGACTCCGAAAAATTGACACTGTCCAAAAATTCCGCGCGGCAACAGCCTGTCGGCCCGCAGCCGCATTGAGGCCGTACGCAGCGCCTCGACGGGCGTACTCAGCATCTCGACGTACGCAGCGCCTTGATGCCATACGCAGCATCATGACGGCGTACGCCTAGAGCGTGGCATTGCGCGATGACATCACCGTCCGGCGTGCCGTTGCGTGATGACGTAACCGCCCGACGCCGTGCGACGTCCAAATTCAGTCGGCCCGCCTCCTTCCCAGCTGATTGGTGAGCATGCTGTCGGGACCAGCCCCGCACAACTCTACGGCTCCGCGGTTGGAAGTGGGACCGGCCCCGCGAGGCCGTACGCCTCAAGCAACCACGTTTGGTCGCGCTAGACACATGCAATCGCATGCTGGTGGGACAGACCCTTAACTGTTGACACGAAGTGCTGGAGTAACTCAGCAGATCAAGCAGTTTCCCTGGAGAACATGGATAAGTGACGTTTTGGGTCCAGAGCCTTCTTCAGAATTTGTGTCTTTCCTTGGTAAACCAGCAACTGCATTTCCACGTTTCCCCTTAACTGTTTACATCCTGAACAACCTAATATTTTTCCAATCTCTCCATATAACTGTTTTGTAACATTTTTCCAATAAACTTTACCCATATCGTTGCTTGGGTCTTCAAATCCTTCTTCATCCACCTTATGATCCCAACTGTGGATTTCTAAAAGTTTAATGTAAAATCCTTACATTTTGATTTGCCATTGTCTTTCAATGAGTACCTCTCCACCCAACTGTGTTCAATATTATCTGCCATTTATTAATCATCTGTCCATTTTCTCTTAAACTCTTCCAACTGAGTGTGTCTGCTGGTGAAACTGTACTCGAGCAAAACATACCATGCTGGAGGAACTCAGCAGGTCAGGCAGCATCTGGGGAGGAAATGCACGGGTGTTCATTCCCAAAACTTTGCCTGTTTATTGCCTCTCCAGGTCATGCCTGACCTGCTGAACTCCTCCAACACTTTGTATTTTGCTCAAGATTCAGACAACTGCAGTTTGTTGTGTCCCCAGATGCCTATCCAGGTTTTGAAAAAAAAGGCCATGGTCCCAATACTGCCCCCTAGAGGGTGATGCCACTGTGTGCTTCCCACAGCTATTAGATAAAACAGCTATTCACATCTTTCTAACCATTGGGTTAAACTCTGGGTTAAAATGTTAATAACAAGTGTTTTGTGTCGTTCTTCATTAAATACCTTTTGTAAATTGATAAATGCATTAACCGCATTACGTCCATCAACCCCTTCAACATTTCAAAATTGCCTCTAGTTTAGTTCAGTTTAGAGATACAACGTGGAAACAGGTCCTTCAGCCCACCAAGTCCACCACCACCAGGGATCCCTGTACACTATCTTAGACACACTAGGGACAATTTACAATTACACCATGCCAATTAGCCTACAAACCTGTATGTCTTTGGAGTGTAGGGGGAAACCAGAGCTCCCAGAGAAAATTGTAAATTAAGTTTATTCCACTTCTGATTGTTTCCATGCCACCAACATGAGGCTGAATTCCCTGAGACATTTTTTTCCAGAATTGGAATAAACAAGGGCTTAGTATTCCAGTCCTCTTGCATTATTTTACACTAGATTGAAAGATTACAGCACACAACTCGATAATTTCCGTCCTTATTCCTCTCTGACAAGTAGGCTATGTTGTACCCGGGTTCTGGCAGCCAGCCCACAGTTGCAAAGTCTTTTCCTTTTTTTACTTATTTAATTCCTATTTCTTTTGTATATTTTTGGTTAGTTCGTTCGTTTTTCGACTTTGCACGCATCACTTTAATTTAATGTTTCATGTATCTTGTGGCGTTGTATGATTGTTGGCAGACCAATTTCCCTCCTGGGATAAATAAAGTTCTATCGCATCATATTGTGTTGGTTGAAAGGTATTAAGTACTTTAATACCCAACAACCTTCCTTCCCCAAGAGGCATCATTTTTGATCTCTAATCTACTTCACACATTCTTTGGTTATTTAACTTTGAGTTTCTCATTTCTATTGAATGCAAGACCTCCACTTTCACCCTCTATGTTCTACTCTGCACTTTGTTTTTAACCTCAGTCTCAATTAGGTTGTGGACAAAGAATTAAGTCACCACTTCCTGCTCGATTGTGGTCTCCTCATCTTCAGTCATTTGGCAAAATCTAGTTTTGAATGTATCTGTCCCTTCCCACGACCGTGTCCAGCTTGTATCTGACCAATCCCATATTTGAAGAGTACTCATTACTGTTTTAACTACAAATCTTTGATTCTAATCCACCAATATCTGGTCTCTTTCAATTCTCTGAAACTATCCCTCTGCTAGATAATTTTCCCTTGCCCTATTCTTGTCTTTCTCCAGAGCTACTCTAATTATATGATGATCATTCTTTACCAAATGCTTCTCCAGTGAAACACACTCACTTTCCCATCTTTAATCCCCTGAAACAGGTCTTGTGAACCTCCCTTCCGATTTGACCTGGAAACATACAGGTTAAGACGGCTCTGTGTGCGTTTCAATAATTAGCATTCTAAAAACACATTCATTTCTGTTGATTTGCTCCTAAACCCACATGGTGGGTATATCTGCACACATGCTGTGCCCAACGGCAAGTTCCATCAGTTCTCAGCTGAGCCATTAGATGGCACTCTTTCATGCAGGGGCAAGAAAAGTATACTCTGCTCAAACAGTGGAATTGGCGATGATAAACATAGAAACAGACAACAGGTGCAGGAGTAGGCCATTCGGCCCTTCGAGCAAGCACCACCATTCAATATGATCATGGCTGATCATCCAGAATTAGTACCCCGTTCTTTCTTTCTCCCCATATCCCATGATTCCATTAGCGCCACATCCAACTCTCTCTTCAACACATCCAGTGAATTGGCCTCCACTGCCTTTTGTGGCAGAGAATTCCACAGATTCTCAACTGTCTGGGTGAAAAAGTCTCAGTCCTAATGAAATGTTTTATTCTCATCTCACCCTCGGTCATTGACCTGGATGCGAATACATGATTGTCCGGAAGAATCAAGATTTTTTCTTTTAAATCATGAGATTAATTTGGACAGAACATTCAAGTAAGCAAGTATTTCTCCATTGGAAATGATGGTAACTCTTGACCATTGCAGTTATAGATGCAACTTAATATTTGAATGATTGGCCCTTCGGCCCCACGAAGACCACGGTGACCTATCACTACCTGTTCACACTAGTTTTATGGTATCCCACTTTTGCACCTGCTCCCTACACACTAGCGGCAATTTACAGAGGGCAATTACCTACAAACCCGCATGTCTTTGGGATATGGGTAGAAACTGGAATACCGGAAGAAAACCCACGTAGTCACAGGGAGAACGTGCAAACTCCACATAGGCAGCACTCGAGGTCAGGATTGAACCTGTGTCTTTGGCGCCGTGAAACAGCAGCACGACCAGGTGCACCACTGTGCTGCCCTTATCTTGAACATTTCTGGCTATAAAAATAGTTTTTATGCACTTAAACTGTTTGGTAATAGAGAAATGTTTATCCCAAAGCATTAAAGGCTGATTTGATCGTGTTTAATAATCTAAATATCCCATCGACACTCTTTAAATATTCAGGTATGTATTTTTAATATCTTAAGCAAAATGTGGCTTCTGGGATGGTGAAGTTCAGTTATGAGGAGAAACTGGAGAAGCTAGATGAGCTCTCCCTGGAGTGGAGGAGGTTAAGAAGGGTTGTGATTGAGGTATATAACATAAGGTAGCTTGCAGCAAACTACATCCCAGATCCGAGGTAGTGGAATCTGAGTATTGTATCAGAGTACTGAGTGTTAGGAGATGTGGTTCATATGGAAGGTGATCGCTGATAGGCGTGGACTTGATGGGCCGAAGGGCCTGTTTCCACACGGTGTCTCAAAAGTCAATAGACAATAGACAATAGGTACAGGAGTAGGCCATTCGGCCCTTCGATCCAGCACCGCCATTCAATGTGATCATGGCTGATCAACCCCAATCAGTATCCTGTTCCTGCCTTCTCCCCATATCCCCTGACTCCGCTATTTTTAAGAGCCCTATCTAGCTCTCTCTTGAAAACATCCAGAGAACCAACCTCCACCGCCCTCTGAGGCAGAGAATTTCACAGACTCACCACTCTCAATGAATTTAAGCCAGGCATAAACTTTGCCCCGGGAGTAGACATTGCTTAAAAAATACAGGATGAACTGGTTCAGTCCATTTTACAGGCAAGCGTTTAGAAAATATATTTTTTAATAAGTCTAAAGATAGACAACCCCAACAATTAAAGACATGGGTTTAGAGCAAAGAGGAAGAGATGCAGAGGAGATATGAGGGAGATTATCATACGGTAAGCAATATACTACTTGAGAAATTGGTTGAGGCAGTCAATGATCATATTGATCGATCCATATTAATGACAAATATGATCATTGTTGATTTGCCACAAGCATCATTTCCCCCTCCGTCAGCTCTCTGTGGCCATCAATTCTAGAATGCAGAACAGTACAGCACAAGAATGGGCCCTTTAGCGGGCTTCTACCGCTGCACCATCGAGAGCATCCTTACCAACTGCATCACAGTATGGTATGGCAACTGCTCTGTCTCCGACCGGAAGGCATTGCAGAGGGTGGTGAAAATTGCCCAACGCATCACCGGTTCCTCACTCCCCTCCATTGAGTCTGTCCAAAGCAAGCGCTGTCTGCGGAGGGCGCTCAGCATCGCCAAGGACTGCTCTCACCCCAACCATGGACTGTTTACCCTCCTACCATCCGGGAGGCGCTACAGGTCTCTCCGTTGCTGAACCAGCAGGTCGAGGAACAGCTTCTTTCCAGCGGCTGTCACTCTACTCAACAACGTACCTCGGTGACTGCCAATCACCCCCCCCCCCCGGACACTTATTATTATTTATTCAAATCGTTGCTATGTTGCTCTTCCAGGGAGATGCTAAATGCATTTCGTTGTCTCTGTACTGTACACTGACAATGACAATTAAAATTGATTCTGAATCTGAATCTGAATTTAGCCCATAATGTCTGTGCCAAACATGATGCCAAGACCATCTCTTATCCACCTGCACATAATCCACATTCCTCCATTCCCTGCTGATCCAAAAGTCTCTTAAATTGCACTATTGTAGCTACCTCATCACCATCCCTGGCAGCAAGTTACATACAGGCACTCACCAACCTGTGTGTAAACAAAATGTTGTCCCACACATCTTTAAACTTTACTTTCTAGCATTTCATTTTTCCCTGGATTCTCTCAACTTCCCTTCTTAAATGAAGGAACAACATTAGCTACTCTCCAGTCCTCAAAGAAACAGTCTTAGCTGTTCAACAGTCAGAAAGCTTAGAAACAAGCCTTTAGGCCCATTGATTCTATGCCAACCATCATGTCTACCCAGACTAGTCCCACTTGCATGTGTTAATTCCCGGCTTATTCAGTTTCAGTTTAGTTTATTGTCACGAGTACCGAGGTACAGTGAAAAGCTTTTGTTGCGTGCTAACCAGTCAGCGGAAAGACAATACATGATTACAAAACTTACAAAATTCTTAAGGGGTTGGACAGGCTAGATGCAGGAAGATTGTTCCCGATGTTGGGGAAGTCCAGAACAAGGGGTCACAGTTTAAGGATTTGAGGGAAATCTTTTAGGACCGAGATGAGAAAAACATTTTTCACACAGAGAGTGGTGAATCTCTGGAATTCTCTGCCACAGAAGGTAGTTGAGGCCAGTTCATTGGCTATATTTAAGAGGGAGTTAGATGTGGCCCTTATGGCTAAAGGGATCAGGGGGTATGGAGAGAAGGCAGGTACGGGATACTGAGTTGGATGATCAGCCATGATCATATTGAATGGCGGTGCAGGCTCGAAGGATTGAATGGCCTACTCCTGCACCTAATTTCTATGTTTCTATTACAATCGAACAATTTACAGTGTACAGATACGTGATAAGGGAGTACCATTTAGTGTTTCTTGTTTCATAATACCTGTTAAGATGCTGCTCAAATGTTATTACTGTTCCTGCCTCCATCACCTTCTCTGGCAGCTCCTTCAGACACCAATTACTTTGTATTAAAAACGTAGCCCTCTTTTCCCCTTTAAACCTCTTCACTCTCACCTTAAGCTTATGCATCCATTTTGACACAACAGCCATGGGAAACAGAATATCTACCCTGTTGGGCTCCTGACGGGCACCCGAAAAAGGGACCACATCACCCCGATCCTGGCCTCTCTCCACTGGCTCCCTGTGCGGTTCCGTATAAACTTCAAGACCCTCCTCCATGTCTCCAAAGCCCTCAAATGGGCTTGCACCCACCTACATAAAAAGTCTTCTCACCCACCACTCCACCTCCAGGCTCCTCAGATCAGCCGACTTGGGGCTGCTGAATATCCCGCGGTCTAGACATAAGCTCAGGGGCGACCGTGCCTTTGCGGTTGCAGCCCCTAGACTGTGGAACAGCATCCCCCTTCCCATCAGAACTGCTCCCTCCATCGACTCTTTTAAGTCTAGACTAAAGACTTATCTATACTCCCAAGCCTTTCCTGATGTCCTCTGAGTGAGGGCTACATGTATATATGTATGTAGCTTGTTTTGTTGTGCTATTCTTATAACAAATAATAAAGCACTTTGGCCAACGAGTTGTTTTTTAAATGTGCTATATAAATAAATGTGACTTGACTGTCTATTTCTCTCAAAATTCTCCATACCTCTCACATCTCACATACCATGTCACATCTCGGGCTCTTTCCCTCCAAGGAAAATAGACCTAATCTATCCAATCTCTCTGTTAACCGCATGCCTCCAATTCTCCAGTATTTCTCTCTTATCTAATTCCTCTTTAAATAACTCCAATGATCTAATCTCCATGAAATTCCAGCAGAGTTACCTTCCTCTGTGCAAAGTTTCCATGCATCCAATTTTAATGGTGGCACGCTAATCTTGCAACTATAACTCGTCAATCAAAACTCGACCACAAGTGGAAATATCTACCTTGTCAGGCCCCCCCACAAAGAATCTTCTATATTTTATTCCCCTGCACTCTGTAACCATACACCCAGTTTTCCCTCACCTTTCCTTCTCCCTCAAACTATTTGTCCCATGGCATGAGACACAGTGTGAGTGGACAAGCAGCAGGCATTATTAAAACCAAGGTTCAAACCTGATGAAGCTATAACATGGGATCACAAACATACTAAGCAGCATCATATTTACAAAGGCCAAGGTGCCGACCCAAAATATCGTTTGTCCATCTCCCTTCTCAGGTACTGCCTGACCCGCTGAGTTCCTTCAGCAATTTGAGGTTTACTCAAGCATTTCCACGCCCCTGGATTACGTCAGAGTTCTTGCCACATCCATACCCAAGCATCTCTTTACACAGATAACACAAAGTGTTGGAGTAGCTCAGCAGGTCTGGAGATTATGGATGGGTGATGTTTTGCGTCAGACACGACTCAAAACTGATTGTAAGGGGGGGTGGTTAAAGAAGGCTGGAACAGAGGAGGAGCAGACAAAGCCTGACAGGTGATGGATGGGCATGCAGGGGAGGGAGAAGATGGTTGGACAAAGGTAAGAGATGAAAAGACAGAAGGTGTGAGACAAAAGGATTGAAGAGTTGCGAATTGTGAAGCTAGAGGATGGAAGTTGGGTGGAGGGGGAGGAGAGAAATGGGTGCAAGTCCAGGTGGGGTGCAGGGAGGTTGAGAGGGATGTGTGCAAATAAGGGAGAGAGGGAGATTTTTGTAGTTACCTAAAAATAGATAATTCAATGTCCATAATATAGTAAGCTATCCAAGCAGATTATGAGCTGATACCCAGACTCTTTACACGGACATAAGGCAGCAAATGCAGAAAATATTATCATGATCTGCTTCCCTATTTCTCTCCCCCTACCTACAAGTTATCTTGAAGAAATGTGCTGTGAAATAAACCAATTTGTTCAAAAGATCACTTAAAAATTATGCAGAAAAAAAATCATACCCAAGTAGTTCCACGCAAAGTCATACTGAGCAAACTTGGTTCAGCAAACCTTTCTTGGTTTTCAAGTTAATGGACAGAGCCTTTAATGGTGCTAACATATGGCATTTGACTCGCCCCTAGCTCGTTCCACTCACATGTTCCATAATAACGAAGAGTGCGTTCTACTCAGTCCAATTCTGTGTTCAGCCAAACAGATAGTGGCTGACTCTCACAGAGAGAAATTTGTGTTCCATTTAACATTCCGAGCTTAAATTTATTCATTTTAAAAAAAGACACAAAGTAACTCAGGGATCAGATAGTATTTATGCAGAAAACCAGCAGTACCTTTTATATATATTATTATTATTCTTTTTGGTTTATTTCATTTTCTTATGCAATTGTAGCTTTAGAAAGGGAAGAAGCAGGATTTGTTTTACCCACAGGGCAGGCCAAACTGCTCATTGCATGTTCATTTCATTTCCATTACCATTGCAGTTTCAAGCATAGTGCAGGCCAAACAGCTCATTGCATTTTCATTTTGTTCCCAGCACAGGGCTGGCCAAACAGCTCATTGCATTTTCGTTTCATTTGCATTGCCATTGCAAAGGGCAGGCCAAACAACTCATTTCATTTTCATTAGGGGTAACAAATCATTTATTGCAAGTACATTGCAGACTTTCATTTCAGTTGATTCACAGCTTAGAATGACAGTTGTGGCCTCCCTCGCGATCTTGCACTGTGACTGACTCACGTCCAGGCATCCAAGGTTTTATTGTCCTGCCCCCCCACCCCCGGAAGGGGCATTACCTTCATCGTGGTGATTGACAGGCGAGAGGACCAATCAGCTGATCTCAAGGTTTTTTAAACACCCATAACTTTTTTATTTTTCATCGATGGGAAAAATCCTCGGGGCTGGCTCTGTGGAGGAGGACTGTGAGTAAGATGGCCAAAAATCACAGCTAAACAGGGTAGCTTTTTTTTCTAAAATCAATATACAATGCAGACAGGAAGTGGTCAAGATGAGACTTTTAATTATATAGTTATCACAAAGTATGCTCAACATCTTGACATATGGAGGGATTTTAGTTTAGTTTAGCGATACAGCTTGGAAACTGACCCTATGGCCCATCAAGTCCACCTCAACCAGTGATCACACATACACTGGTCTCTCCAACACACTAGGGACAATTTACAGAAGCCAATTAAAGCTACAAACCTGCAGATTTGAGGAAACTGGAGCACCCAGAGGAAACTGCAGTTGGTCAATGGCGGAATGTACGATCTCCATACAGACAGCACCCGTAGTCAGGATCGAACCTGGGTCTCTGGCGCTGTAATGCAGCAACTGTAGCACTGCGCCACTGCCGCCATGATTATTATTTTGTAACTGAAAATGTTGACAATGTAATGCCTTAAAAAAACAACGTGACCTTCTTTATGTATCTGTATTTTTTTTTCTCTATTTCTCTTGCAGTAAGAAGAACATTAAAGAATGGCTTGACACCTGAAGAGGCCAAAGCACTTGGTCTGGTCAGCACTTCTGAGATGCAATTGTGAAATTAATTGAGCATGAACTGCGACAGAAAACATCACTAGCACCTGAGCAAGGCACTGCTAGAAAATCCAACTGCCGACCATTTGCTGCTCATGGTATCCAGTCATCACCCAGCTCCATTCATCATATGCTGCGTATGAGAAACGAGAGCTGCTAGAAAGAGATGGCACATTTGGCACTAAATTTCTGACAGCTTTTTTTAAAAAACAAAATAAATCAGGATTGTTCAGAAATATTTATACCTAGGTAAAAGTATGCCTTTTAAAACCAAAACTGAATTGATTAGAAGACTTTAATGGGTAAGCTGTTGTATGTGATATGTTTACATTGGCTTTACTTGTAACGTATTTGTGCGGCAGTAACGTGCACCATTTCTGTGTAAATGCCAGGCCTTAAAGAGACAGTCTGCTGATGTTGGCTTGCCACAATCCCGGCTGCCTGTCAGGAGGTGTAGGAAGGAACTTCAGATGCTGGTTTAAAGCAAAGATAGACACAAAGAGCGAGCGTAACTCAGCGCGACAGGCATCATCTCTGGAGAGAAGGAATGGGTGGCGTTTCAGGTCGAGACTTCTCCTGTCTGAAGAAGGGTCTCGACCCGAAGCGTCACCCATTCCTTCTTTCCAGCGGTGCTTCCTGTCCCGCTGAGTTACTCCAGCTTTTTGTGTCTATCTGCCTATCAGGATTTTCATCTGACTGCTGACCAACCTGAATCCAAAGGAAAGGATTTAATACAACCTGACAAGTAATCGTTCAATTCTAAAAAAAAAAAAAGCACTATGTTTGTGGTCCTCTTTGATAATGGTATTATTTTCTCTGGAGTATCAGTGTCGTTCAGTGTTTCTAAAAGTACGTTCTAACTGTTATAGAATGCTGGACTAGTTGGGACAGTAAAGGTTCCCAAACAGGCATCATCACAGTATTGATTCAGTTGATTTAATTATTACAGGCTTAAAGGGGATTGTATTTGTAAAGGTGAAATTGCCTTTTTTAAACAATAAATACTGCAATTATTTCTAAAATTAGGATTGCAGTAATATTATTTTTGACCAGCTCCTTCCTGTCAGTGCTGGTAAGGTAATTGTTTTTGTCGATTAATTGATTATGTTCATTATGATGGCAATGGAATGCATTGGTGCCATAAGAGATAAAGATCCAAGTGGGATCTCTGCACAATGTCTTGGTACATTAGCTGGTGACCAGAGCTTAGGCCAAATTTCAGGGACTCACCCCAGCTAAACCTCCAGTTTTAATGGAGGTGTGATAAAGATGGGTGGCCAACCAATGCACGCACCAAAGGTGAACAGATATGTAAACATTGTCATAAGGCTGTCAACCTTCACTTAGGAGACTCAGTTTTAGGAATAATCAGCTAGCTTATTCTCGATCTGGGGAAACTCAGCAGGTGAAAGGAAAGAGGGCTAAAGTCATACCATAATTGCTATTACAGCAGCTTGCAGACAAACGGATTACAGATATATCAAGCTAACCAATAATAATTCTATCCTCATTTCTGGCTCATTCACCCTCAAACTCCAGGAAAGGCTTTCTCTGCCTCCGGAGCATAAAACTGTAATGAATTTATCTTCAAGCCCATCTTGAGAACTGCTTGACAACCAGGAAAATTGTACGTCCAAGTTTCCTAACCCAAATAAAGATAAACTCCAATGCCATGGCGATTTAGAACAGCTACAATCCAGAAAAAAATCCTAGTTTGTTCTAACAGGATGCTCCAAGTACCATCAACTTTCTTTCAATGATCAAATAAGAATTCTACATTTATATTACAATAACTGTTGTATTCTACTCTCCTTTTGAGCTGCATATTTTTTTTTATCAGAACTGTCCTATGGATTTTGAAAGATTTGTTTCTCATCTTGGCAATATAAAACCATTTCGATTTTCATATTTGATATTTTACCATTAGTGTTGCCTGATTTAAAGAGCAGAGGTTGTTGAAAATAATTGATGCACTGAGAGTCTTTTTCCATTTGGCTTCTTATTTTCATATTTTATAAATTAATACAAAGTAATTCATCATAATTATTCTTTTTCCAGGTTACTTGGTCTTAACATAATGGTTGTCCTGGTGTTGGTAAAACCTGTGCTCAATAAATCAGTCAGTATTATGATTGGCTTTTACCACACTCTTCTTTAACAAGAACCCATAGCTGCTACCAGATAACATCCCAAACGCTAGGTAATGATTTCCATTCAGTAGATTAATCTAGCCTTGGCCTGCAACACAGCAACTGTCTCTTTAACTTGGAGTACATAAGGTGACTGCATTACATTGGCAGCATGAGCATTGGATTCTTCTAAGGTTACGTACTCCGTAATGAACCTTCCTGGTGTGGGTGGAAAAAGCTGGATTTATTGTTTTTTTTTCCAAAAAGCGATCGAGAAAGAAACACTCAAAATGTAATCCTTTCCAACCTGAAGCCAGGCTTCCCTGCAAACTCTGCACTTTTACTGGATATAGTGAAGCATATGATCAGGCTGCATAGGTTTTTTTTCAAAGGTTTGCTGGACCTTGCGATACCATGGCAAGGACATATGCAAACTTTTAAACACTGAAGCTACACCAGAAGTAGTCAATTGCCACTTGTGGTCAAAGGAGAAAGAAAAACTTACACCAATTTTCTCTTAATTGGAAAATAACTTCAGAAATATTAACACCGTTTTATATTGATAAGGGGGGAATTGTAAAGAAAATAGCAGTTTTTAAAGTCTTGTAAAGTAGAATGGGCAAGTTTTTAAGAACAAAAATAAAGAAGGATAATGCTGTACAGTTGTGTAAATGTCACTCTCCATGATGTTTCTGTGTAGTATAGTGTAAGATAAATCAGACACACTGGTGGCAGTGTTATTCTGTGAATTGTAATTTAAAGAAAGCCATGCATGGTCATTTATTTACTTCATGAATCGCTCATAATAGATAAGGGAGTTTGTTACATGTTACATTTGTGTGTGAAATTGCATTTGTCTTGTGTTTTTACTCTAAGGACTTGAAACTACTGTTGTGGAACACTTCACTCTACAGATAACATATATTCCACTTTAGGATGCCATGTTGCCACATTAATTAATGCCAGTGAGAAGGAGCACCAGTCCACCTGATCCTCCCTCTCTATCCATGCACCTCTCTCCATTAAGTACTGCAATATCCTTGGGTGCCATTCAAAGTAATGATATGAAACTGGCTACCAAAACCCATATTTTAACTCTCACCATAACTCAATTCAACAGCTTGCAGCAACAGTACTGTGTACAAACATATTGCAATAAAGCTTTATGAAGCAGACTTTTTCCAGTTTTCTTTTGTGGTGAATGCTCAATCTCAGCAGGCGGAAGTCACAGATGTGAGCGCAGTCCTGCAGCATTTGATTTTGTGTAAAAAGGAACTGCACATGAAGGTATATACCGTAGATAGTCACAACGTGCTGGAGTAATTCAATGTGTCAGGCAACATCTCTGGAGATTCCTGGGATGTCAGGACTGTCTTATGAAGAAAGACTGAATAGACTTGGTTTATACTCTCTAGAATTTAGGAGATTGAGAGGGGATCTTATAGAAACTTACAAAATTTTTAAGGGGTTGTACAGGCTAGATGCAGGAACATTGCCCCCGATGTTGGGGAAGTCCAGGACAAGGGGTCACAGCTTAAGGATAAGGGGGAAATCCTTTAAAACCGAGATGAGAAGAATTTTTTTTCACACAGAGAGTGGTGAATCTCTGGAACTCTCTGCCACAGAGGGTAGTCGAGGCCAGTTCATTGGCTATATTTAAGAGGGAGTTAGATGTGGCCCTTGTGGCTAAGGGGATCAGGGGGTATGGAGAGAAGGCAGGTACGGGATACTGAGTTGGATGATCAGCCATGATCATATTGAATGGCGGTGCAGGCTCGAAGGACCGAATGGCCTACTCCTGCACCTAATTTCTATGTTTCTATGGAGGAAAATGATGTGTGACATTTCAGGTCAGGACCCTTCTTCAGACTTGGTGCTCATCTGATGTGCTGATGCACCATCTGAAGTAGGGACCCGTCAAGAAATGTCACCCATCCTTTTTCTCCAGGGATGCTCAGTTACTCCAGCACTTGATGTCTATCTTCAGCATTAGATTTTTCCAGATAGAATCTTATTCTAGAACACTTTTCTCACAACGAAAACCAATTTCCCAATCACACCCCTGGCTAGTGGCATCTCTGAGGGTTTAAGAAGGAACTGCAGATGCTGGAAAATCAAAGGTAGACAAAAGTGCTGGAGAAACTCAGCGGGTGCAGCAGCATCTATGGAGCGAAGGAAATAGGCAACGTTTCAGGCTGAAACGTTGCCTATTTCCTTCGCTCCATAGATGCTGCTGCACCCGCTGAGTTTCTCCAGCACTTTTGTCTACCATCTCTGAGGGTGCAGTTTATGGGGTGGAATTGTGAAATGAATCATGAAAACGTTATTATTTCATGTCAATGTTATGTCGTGCTGACCTTTCTTTGGAAGTTCTGGGCTCCAGGGTGGCTGTGGCACCTTCTGCCAGGCCAGCAGCCTCATGCCCCTGTCCCACTTAGGAAACCTGAACGGAAACCTCTGGAGACTTTGTGCTCGACCCAAGGTTTCCGTCCGGTTCCCGGAGGTTTTTGTTAGTCTCCCTACCTGCTTCCACTTCCTGCAACCTCCGGCAACCACCTGCAACCTCCAGGAACCGCACGGAAACCTTGGGTGGGGCGCAAAGTCTCCAGAGGTTTCCGTTCAGGTTTCCTAAGTGGGACAGGGGCATTAGAGTGTACACAGGCAGTGCAAACTTACACAGACATCATGGTAGGGACTCTGCCTGTAGCAGTACAACACAGAAGGTCAGAAACTGGCTGCAAGGAGACAAGACATTAAACAAAATGGCAATGTAGAGCAAAGTTTAAAAATGATCCAAAGGCATTGGGGATGAACATCAGCTTTGACCGGTAGCGAGTGGTATCTATGTACCTGCACCAACCAGGTGGTCTCTGCCTGGCCTTGTGTCACAAAACATCTCCTAGCAGCTACGCTGGACAGAGCATATACCAGCAACAGGCAGCCAGTGACATTGGGGTCATGGAAGAACTACGTGAACTATTTATGAAAGTATTTGTTTTTCTACAGAGGGATTTGAGGGTCCAAGTGCATAATTGTCTGGAATTGGTAACACAAATAGATAGATGCAAACAGGACGTTTGTTTTCCTTGATCAGGGCATTAAGCATAAGTCAGAAGGTCAACGTGTAGCTTTATAGGACTTTGGCTCAACCATGTGTGGAGTATTGTGTGCAGTTCTGGTCACACCATTACAGGAAGGACGTCAAGTCTTTGGAAAGGGTGCAAAAGAGGTTTACCAGAATTATGTCTGGATTAGGGGGTATTAGCTACAGAGGTTGGACAGAATTGGAATGTTTTCTGCAGAACGCCCAAGGTTGAGGAGAGACCTGATACTAGTATATCAAATTATGAGAGTCATAAATAGGGTAGACAGTTAGAACTAAATACTAGAAAGCATAGCTTTAAGGTGAAAGGTGCAAAATTTATAGATGTGCAGGGCAAGTTTTTTTTACCCAAAGGGCAGTGAGTGCCTGGACCATGCTGACAAAGGTGGTGGTGGAGGCAGATACAATAGTCAAAGTCAAAGTATCCTTTATTGTCATTCAGACCTTTCGTGCCTTGCAGTCATACATATAATAATAATAACTTTATTTATAAAGCGCTTTTAGACAACATCAGTTACCACAAAGTGCTGTACATGGGAAGTCAACAAAAAGTTATTACAAACTACTAAAACCATTAAGACGACAGGACTATAAAAACAGTAAAAATTAAAAGGCATTCAAAGCACTAAAACAGGAACAAAGTCTCAGCCAGTGTCGAAAGCCAGTGAACAAAAGTGAGTTTTTAGGGAGGATTTAAAGATGGACAGTGAAGGGGCCTGTCTGATCTGCAGCGGCAAGGTGTTCCAGAGTGCCGGGGCAGCAACAGAAAATGTTCTATCCCCTCTGAGCTTCCGCTTAGACCTTGGTACCTTGGTACATATAATAAAAATAACAAAAACACACAATAAACACAAATTTAACATCCACCACAGTGAGTTCACCAGGCACCTCCTCACTGTGATGGAAGGAAAAAGTCTTAAAGTCTTTGTCTCTTCCCTCCTTGTTCTCCCTCTGCGCTGAGGCGATCCAGGCTTCCGATGTTGTGATCCCGCCGGGCGATGGTAAGTCAGTCCCGCGGCTGAATCCGAGCTCCGCGAACGGGCCGGTTCAAACTCCACGGCCCGGGGTGGTCGAACGCTGCCAAAGCTCCGAAGTCGGGCTGCCGCTGGAACGCCGCCACACTTAAGACTTTTGGATAGACACATAGATATGCAGGGAATGGAGGGATATGGATTATGTACAGGTAGATAAGCATCTGTTTAGGCATCATGCTCGCACAGACATTTTGGCCGATGGACTGATTCCTGAGCAGTACGAATCTACAGCACATGATGTCTACGTATCTGTTTTATGTAGATAAGTCTCAAAGTGAATGTCCCACTTGCACAAGGATTCCCAATGCAACCACAGGAACGTGGAATCCCAGGCCTTTTATTTTGTCATCCAGGAGTTTGATTATTTTTTAAGTTTCAAGTTCAAGTTTACATTTATTGGCACAGTGAAATTTGGGTTGCCATGGAGACATACGAATAAAAAGAGCACAACACACGATAGAATTTAACATAAACATCCCCACACAGCGGAATCAATGTTTCCCACTGTGAGGGATGGCAATAAAGTTCAGTCATCTTCCTCCTTGTTAATCCGTGGCTGAGGCCTCCGCAGTCTCCGCTACGGCGGCCCGATGTTCAGGCCCTCTCGCCGGGATGATCGAAACTCCGATGTCGGAAAGGAAGAACATCCTCAGCGGCTTGGAGTTTCCGAATCGGCCACTTCCTACCGGAGACTGCGGCTCCCGAAGTCTTCAGGTCGAGGTGGGCGGAGATTCATCACTGGTGGCCCTCGGCTAACGGATCCCAGGACCCTGCGATGTTAAGGTCAGCAGCGCCCGCGGCTGGAAGCTCCGCAGACCACAGCTCCACGGTGTTAAAATCGGCAGTCCCAGCACTCCGGAGCTTCACACGGCAACTCCAGTAAGGCATCGCCCGCTCCGCGATGGTACTTCAGTGCTGCTCCGCTGCTGAAGCTGAAACTCTGGCTGGTCTCCGGCAGGAAAGGCCGCGCCAATCCAGAGGGTAGGCCGCGAGGAGGGGATGAAGGTAGTGGCTAAGAAAATCAATTCCCCCTCTCCCCCACCTCCCTCCCTACATAAAAATAGACAATAGGTGCAGGAGTAGGCCATTTGGCCCTTTGAGCCAGCACCACCATTCAATGTGATCATGGCTGATCATCCCCAATCAGTACCCCGTTCCCGCCTTCTCCCCATATCCCCTGACTCCACTATTTTTAAGAGCCCTATCTAGCTCTCTCTTGAAAACATCCAGAGAACCTGCCTCCACCGCCCTCTGAGGCAGAGAATTCCACACACTCACTACTCTCTGTGAGAAAAAGTGTTTCCTCGTCTCCGTTCTAAATGGCTTACTCCTTATTCTTAAACTGTGGCCCCTGGTTCTGGACACCCCAACATCAGGAACATGTTTCCTGCCTCTAGCATGTCCAAACCCTTAACAAATATGTTTCAATCAGATATCCTCTCATCCTTCTAAACTCCAGAGTGTACAAGCCCAGCTGCTCCATTCTCTCAGCATATGACAGTCCCACCATCCCGGGAATTAACCTTGTAAACCTACGCTGCACTCCCTCAATAGCAAGAATGTCCTTCCTCTAACTAGGGGACCAAAACTGCACACAATACTCTAGGAGTGGTCTCACTAGGGCCCTGTACAACTGCAGAAGGACCTCTTTGCTCCTATATTCGATTCCTCGTGTTATAAAGGCCAACATGCCATTCGCTTTCTTCACTGCCTGCTGTACCTGCATGCTTACTTTCATAGACTGATTTACAAGGACCCCCAGATCCCATTATACTTCCCCTTTTCCCAACTTGACGCCAAAGACTAAAAGACCTCCAAAGCCACACTTTTTGATGGACTAAAAATAAAAAAAAGGATGAAAGGACCAACAGACGGGGCAGCCATACTCAAAGGCCCCACGCCCGCTGCCCAGGTCCACCATCTGTTAATTAGCTCTTTCTGTTCACACACTGCAATGCTCACAATGAAACCCGTTGTGCACTTGGTGACTGCTTTGGAGAACACCTTTATCCAGTCCAGAATAATGCCGAGTTTCCAGAGGTTTCGCACTTTAAGAAAAGCATCAGAAGGAGGCAGTCGGATCTGGATCCTTCACTGACATTCAATGTGATCTTGGCCGATCTGAACCGGCCCTCGCCTCCTCCATGGTCTCCACAGGCACTCCATTCCCTAAGCTTTCACCAATCAGAGCATTGAGTATAGAAGCTGGGATGTAATGTTAAAATTGTACAAGGCATTGGTGAGACCAAATCTGGAGTATGGTGTACAATTTTGGTCGCCCAATTATAGGAAGGATGTCAACAAAATAGAGAGAGTACAGAGGAGATTTACTAGAATGTTGCCTGGGTTTCAACAACTAAGTTACAGAGATAGGTTGAATAAGTTAGGTCTTTATTCTCTGGAGCGCAGAAGGTTAAGGGGGGACCTGATAGAGGTCTTTAAAATGATGAGAGGGATAGACAGAGTTGATGTGGACAAGCTTTTCCCTTTGAGAATAGGGAAGATTCAAACAAGAGGACATGACTTCAGAATTAAGGGACAGATGTTTAGGGGTAATATGAGGGGGAACTTCTTTACTCAGAGAGTGGTAGCGGTGTGGAATGAGCTTCCAGTGGAAGTGGTGGAGGCAGGTTCATTGGTATCATTTAAAAATAAATTGGATAGGCATATGGATGAGAAGGGAATGGAGGGTTATGGTATGAGTGCAGGCAGGTGGGACTAAGGGGAAAAAAAAAAATTTGTTCGGCACGGACTTGTAGGGCCGAGATGGCCTGTTTCTGTGCTGTAATTGTTATATGGTTATATATGGTTATATATGGTTAATAGATCTACTTTGTTAAGTATCTATAGCTTCCACGGCCCTTAAGGGACTCAGCACTCTGTGAAAAGTCTCCACATGCCTCAATGTTGAATGTCCACCTCTTAATAGTAATACGATTTCTCATTCAAAATTTGCCCATTCATGAGAACATCGTGACCCTGTGTACTTTGAAACAGAAGATCCTGAGAGGACAGAACAATAAGAGCACTTGCTCGTTCTTCTAAACTCTAAAGAACTCTCCAAGCTCTCAGATTCTCCATTCCGACATGCAGGCTAGTTTCTATCCTTGCCTGTCTACATAATTTCAACAAAGCCGAACCTGGACTCAAAGAGCAGCATATCATCTTCAACACAGACCCTGTACAGAACTCCAAAACTCTTTATTTGTGGTAACTACAGTGTTCATGACCATCATTCCCAGTCGTACGTTTTCCTCCCCTTTCACTTCCATTTGGGTCTCCTGTAGCCAGATCAGCAATGAATGCAAAGCCTACACCAGCACGATTTGCATCATGTCAATTCTAATCTTCTACCCTCCCTCCCTCCCTCCCTCCTTCCCTGAAATCTACCCAACTGCATTTTGGAAGATCTGACCACCTGGATGTACTTTGACTCCTGGCTGACAAGCAGAAACTGTGGAGGGAGAATCCAGTCCAGAGAGTCATGCAGTGCTTGTCTGAGGGATGTCTGCTGTTACCGTTTTGAGTCGGTGGACTATGTGGCAATGTTACAAAATTTCGAGATTTAAAAAATCAAGTCTGCAATTTATCCCATCAGATAAAGCATAAAAAGAAGTTTAATTTGACACCTAATTCACTTTCATATCTTCAGTATTAAAAAAGTTATGGCCATTTTCATACTCGGAAATTAGCATCTTGTTCCCTATTGCTTTTCCATTGTCTTAACTCAAAAGCTGTGATCAAGGACAGTCTAAAGCCCATAAATTAAGAGAACTGAAAAAAATGTTCAGTTATTATAGATTGAAGCATTCTGAAACAAACATTAAACAATCTTACTTGGATGACGTGAAATTAAAGCATATAATTAGTTAGTTACCCAATTGTAGCTAATTCCAGAATTCAATTACTAGATCTAAACATCTATCCATTTCTTAAGAAAAGATTAACATTTTTAAATAACCCAAGTGTCCAAATAACCTTCACACAAGAATTCACAATATAACATGATTTTCAAATCTCATTGTCATTAATTTATAGGTCAAATGGAAGGAATTTAATGTTTATTTCCTGTAAGTTAATGGCTATTTAAATCATCTTGCGAGTGGGATTTTGTGGAACGCGATGGTTTGGAACGTTGCGGTTGCGGTGAATTTGAACCCCATCTCGGCAGGAAAAATACTGCCGGTTCGGATAGGCCTCGTCACCTTCTCGCAACTTAAAATTTTGATTAAAGCATCTTAAGAAGCACCTTTTAATGTAAAAATAAACAGCGTACCTTGCCTTGTCCCCGACGTGCGACCCGTCCCGTTGTCGGCTTTAGAAGATGATTTTTAATTGACTCTAACAATTAAATTATCCAGCGATGTTTAAAAATAACTGCAGAGAACAAATGTCGGAGCGATTTTTCTTTAGCAACTAAACAGTCTGACCAACATCGATTTGAACAGCCTGGAGAAAACACCGTTTTAAACCCGCCCCCCTCTCAAAGTCGCGCGCGCGGTCAGTGACAGAACTGCAGCGCCGCTGAAGGTAAGTTTTGTAACATACCTAGACTATGTGGCTGTCCTAAATGAGTATCACAGACCATTGGCAAATGTGTAAAGCAATGACAATACAAATGTACTCTAACTGGAAACATGGATGAACCATGAGGTCTATTCCCAAGTGACGTCCAGGTCTGCTCTTCAAGTCAAACAATCCTGAGCCATACAAAGAGTTTATTTATGGTCTTTTGCAATGCCATCCAGGATGCCAAGAATAAATTCCAGACCGGGCTGGAGTCCCAAGATTGCCACAAGTTGATTCTGGCAGGGCATGCATGCTGTTACAGGCTACAAAGTGAAGTCAGGCAGCATCGCTGGCAACAATGTATCCCTCCCCGTTAAACAGAATGCATTTGATGCTGACTTTGAATGAAGGTCAGAAGAATGATGTATCCTACCTAACAACCTCGGGTGCACCTGTGCCCACTGTCACAAATGTCAGATCGGCCTTCCTGAAAATGAACCCGGGGAAAGCCATGAACTCAGGATCTGTATGGACCAGTTGGCAGGAGTACCTTTCTTGAAAGGCTGATGAAGCAAAAGGGCTGCTGCTGACAGCAGTAGATGTACTTTTAGTAACATCCACCTAACTAGTTCCTTCCCTGCCCTCATGGTTCTGAATTATTTAAAAAAAAACTTGGGAGGCTTTTGCAAACTTTGCAACTATTGAGCACGCCCAGGAGTAACAGAAGTCACATACTTATGTTAATATTAATCTTTTTTTCACCCAGTTTTATTCCACCAGGGAGATCTTACCTTCCACTACCTGCAACCTCTTGCAACCACCTTCAGCTAGCATCGCAACCAGCTTCGACTAAAAAATTACCGATTGTTAAAACGGCAACCTATTTTTAGTCGAGGCCGGTTTTGAATATTTTGAAATAATTGCCGGAACATAGAAGAAGCGGAAACCACTTTCGACCATTAGGGAGACTGACAAAAACCTCCAGGAACCGCACGGAAACCTTGGGTGGGGCGCAAAGTCTCCAGAGGTTTCCGTTCAGGTTTCCTAAGTGGGACAGCGGCATTACTACTGCATTCTGAACAAAGTAGCCACTTTTAGAAAATGACTATCAAACCGGTTTCAATTTATGTTAGTGCCTTAATGGCGACTGTCCGGTGCATCTGGCATCCACCATCATGAAGTGTTTCAAGGGGCTAGACAAGTCGCAGATTTACTCCAGCTTTCAGTCAGCTTTCATCCACTGTAGTTCACCTAATGTCACATCGATACCATGGTCGATGCCATCTCCTTGGCCTTGCAGTCCTTCCTGGAGCAGCAACTGGATTACAAGGACATTTACATCAGACTCCTAATTTTACTTTAGAGTCACGTGAGTGACTATGTGAAGAACCTGTCCAGTATGCATGCGCGACATGAGCAAGGGGTCACAGTTGTCCAGAACAAGGGGTCACAGTTTAAGGATAAAGGGGAAATCTTTTAGGACCGAGATAAGGAAAACTTTTTTCACACAGAGAGTGGTGAATCTCTGGAATTCTCTGCCGCAGAGGGTAGTTGAGGCCAGTTCATTGGCTATATTTAAGAGGGAGTTAGATGTGGCCCTTGTGGCTAAAGGGATCAGGGGGTATGGAGAGAAGGCAGGAACAGGATACTGAGTTGGATGATCAGCCATGATCATATTGAATGGCGGTGCAGGCTCGAAGGGCTGAATGGCCTACTCCTGCACCAATTTTCTATGTTTCTATGTTTCACGCAGATGCAACAGCGACGAACGGGACTACGGGCGCTCCCGCTACAAGCCTGAAGCAACGGACCGTTAGGTAAATACTTACCCACAGGTTCGATTTTACAACTTTGCTCCTCTTTGTTGCTCCAGGGGAAACTGGAGAGAGCAAAGCAGAACAGAGGGAAGTGGTCCCCGCTCGACTCCAGGGAAGGAGCGTTCCGTCAGTGGAGGGGGGAGAGGCGGCACCAAGAAGAGGGGTCACTGGCTGAACAACATCGGGAGTATGCTTGAGGTACTGGATCAGGAAGAGCTGCTGGGTGTGGCCGCTACCTGGCTACACCACGAGCGAGATGGCCTTTTCAGTCTAAACTGACGGCCAGCTTATTACCTGTTTTTTTCAAAAAACCTCGCCAAGACAGGTAGTCATGAGGCGTTGGATTTTATCACGCCTCCCCAAAATTGCATTTACTCAAAGTGCCCACCATTATTGGGGGGTACATTGAGCAGGGCATTTAAAAACCCAAATATCTTAAATTGCATTTGATACCCCTGACGTCGGCTACCATTTTCGCATGCTCATTCCAGAGGGGCAGGGTAGTATGGCAAAACACCTGACCCTACTGTTCACAGTATGCTCCGCAACTTCTTGAAGGAAGTCATAAGACCTGCCCTCAACCTAAAAAATTCACAGGACTGTGAGAACGCTGACCTCACAACCACAGATCCTGCTATCTGGCAAAGTTACCAAACCAAGCCTAAAAAACTGGACGAAGTGTCCAAGATATTCGGCATCAAGAGGGCAGGGCCTGGAATGAGCAAACCATACAAAACCAGATCACACCTGGGTTGGAAGCATGAAGATCTATCACACTTGGTAGTTATATACCAAAAGTATTCAAGGATAAAAAATTGAATTAAGAAACTTGCCACCAGTTCAGCGTGCACCCCAAAGGGGTCTACCCTCCCACTAAAAGAAGAACATGAGGGACTAGCTAACTGGAGAAGATATACAAAGGGGTCATAAAGAGGTGTACAGTGGCGGCGCCTAACGGCAGCGGCTTGACTACAGTCATCTGTCTTTTTTAATTTTTGTCTTGTTAAATGTATGTCTTGAGTTAGTTTTTATTATTTTTTTTAGCTGTGTATATGTGGGGGGTGATGGGGGGGCTGTGGGGAGCTGGCCAACTTCGGAGCGGGAAGAGCTGTGGTGGCGTGCGGCTGCGACCCGACTTTGGAGTTCGGAGGCACCGGCCGCAGACCCGGTGGACGGGAACATCGGGAGCTCGCAGGTCCCTGGTGGGAGACCGCTTTTCCGAGCTCTGCAACGGCGACTTCTCCCGCTGGAATCGCGGGTTTAAGGACATGGAGCCGGGGCCTAACATCGCCCGGCGTGGCTTAAACGACCTCAGGACTTACCATCGCCCGCCGGGGGCTTTAACATCGGAGCCCCAGTTCGCCTCAACACTGCAGTTGGACTGCTGGACCACGGGAGAAGGAACAAAGGGAAGAGATAAAAACTTTGCCTTCCATCACAGTGAGGAGATGTTGGAGACTCACTGTGATGGATGTTTATGTAAACTGTGTTAAGTGTGGGTCTTGGATTGTTTTGTAATGTAAAAAACTGTAGAAATTATATTTTGTTCAAACCTAGGTTTGAATGACAATAAATTGCATTCTATTCTATCTATTCTATTCTAAAGAAGTCTAAATATGAACCTTTGGTACCAAAAAACCCAAAGATGGTGAATGTCGCACCATCATAGACTTAGCCACTTGAGTATTTTCACCAGGTATACACACTTTATGAAACTTGTAACTGCTAACCATGGATTTCCTAGGATACTTTATGGTAGACTTAAAAGATGCATACTATTCAGTACCCATTCATAAAAGATTTTCGGAGATACCACAAATTACCTAGATGGGGTAACTATGGTAGTATAAATTATTGACAATGGCTAATATGAGCCAAAACTGTTTCCAGATATTCAAACCAGCCCTGACACTATTAAGGAACATATCGTCATGGCATGTCTCTATGATATTAACGACAGACAAATCCATGGAAATAGCTAAATCAGCAGCATTAGCTACTAAAACATATTTAGCCTGGGCTCTGTCATACAATCCAGATAAATCTATGTTGACACCATCCACAACTATTGACGATCTGGTATTCAATTAACTTTACCCACTCGTCTATAACATTGCCATAAGGAGAGTCAGCGTATGGCACAACCTGTAACAATTAATGGTAACAATCAACCAACCATTCAACAGTGGCAAGAGTAATTGGGAATTAGTAGCAGCATTACCAGCTACTTAACGAACCTTTCCATTAGAGCTAAAGGTGCTAGCTAGTGTTTAAACAAAATAACCCATATCCAGAACATGGTGGCAAATGGACTAATCTGGAGTCGTCATCACTATAGACACTGGGCATAAAATATAGTTGGAAATATTGAGTACGTTCTATTGGTAAAGCATATTGTTCAGTAGTGCACCATCTTGCATGTTTGTTTATAAATTAACAACATCGCAGTGGTAGCATACAGCAAACCACTTGGGCGGAATAAAATCGATATCATGTGATAATTTATTTAACAATTGGTAACCGTATGTCGTCAAACATATTTGACCAGCAGCAACTTGTACAAATTATTTGCTGAAATTACAAAGCAATATGGAACACCAGATATCGATTTCCTTGTATTCCAATTGAATTACCACGTACCGATGTATGTTGCATGAAACCAAACTTTGAGGCAGCGGCAATGGATACATTCCCGCTGAACTGGGGGGGTATTCTAATCTCTATGTTCTCCCCTTTCCTACCTCATCAGTCGGGTACTACGCAAAATACAGATGGACTCTGCTTCAGGTATTTTGATAGTACCCGACTAAACCCACAGTCATGGTTCCCAGTGGTCCTTGACATGGTCATTAAAACCCTAATGATTTTCCCAGTAGCCCAGACTTATCAACTCACCCAGTTTCAGGCATAAGCCACCCATGCCACGATAAATTAAACTACTGGGTTGCAGATTTGAAAAGACCACTGCTGGGCCTGGGTTGCAGAATTGGGAAGACCACTGCTGGGCCTGGATTGTCAGACAGCACTATCGACACGATGATAGCATCCCATCGCATATCCACAAGGGAACATACTTGGCGAACATCAAGAAGTGGGAAGATACTGTTCAAATACAGGAACTACATATTCAACTACAACAAAACCTGTACTGGAGTTCCTGGCAGGTCTTCACCACAATGAAGGACTCAGCTACTGCGCCATCAATACAGCCAGAAGTGCTCTGTCAGCCTATTTAACTCAGGCACCAGGCCAACAGGCCATAGGGCACCACCCACTGGTGATCAAATTCAGGAGAGGCATATTCAACTCTAATCCCAGACCTGGGTACACCCAAATCTGGGATGTCAGTGTGGTTCTGACGTACCTTAGGGGATGGTCACCAGCCAGGTCCCTCACCCTGGAACAGCCTACCCTGAAGACGGTCATGCTGATGGCCTTGTCTCAGCACAAAGAGTCCAGTTCCTCCATCTACTATGATTGGACAATATGGTTATAACACCAGACCGTGTCACATTTACCATTCAGGGGCTGGTCAAACAGAGCAGACCAGGAACATCAGGTCCAGTCATGGAATTCCGGGCATACCCACCTGAACCACGGTTATGTGTCATGACCCACTGTATTGAACTACATCGACACAATAAGAAATCCCTGAGGGAGAGAAAAAGCCTTATGGGTCAGCCACAAGAAACCTCATGGTCGGGTGACGAGCCAAACTATCTCAAGTGGCTCCTGCAGGTACTGGGAGTTGCTGGAGTAAATACTAACGTGTATAAATCTTACTCTACCAGGGCAGCATCCACATCGGTGACTAAGAGGATGGACGTGCCTATGGACCACATCCTGGCTACAGCGGGGTGGTCTAGGGAGTATACGTTCCAAACTTTTATAACAAGCCGCTGACAGAACCTGTATCGTTTGCAGAAAAAGTATTAGAATCTGCAAAAATATATAATTTAAGTCCGGGGGAGCATTTTGGTCCTGTTATTGTTAATAACACCATTATTGTTTTACAAACAGATTCATGGTTGATTACGATAACATACTTCCTCCCTCGAATGACTTCGGCAGCGAGTGAAGTATGAACTGTTGCACGGTTTGAAATCACGGAGCTTTAAAATCTTCAAGTAGTTACTCACGTGACTCCGAAGTAAAATAGTAAGATTAAACGAGAAGTTACCAGTTTGAAGTTTGATCTGTATTTTATGAGGAGTTACGATGAGGGATTACGTGCCCTCCGCTCCCACCCTCAATTATAGAGATCAACTGGTTTTTAGTTCTCCTTTTCTTTACTATGTTTATTTCAATTATTGTGTTTCCTGTGATTCCACACCGCTGCTTTGAAGTATGTTGCGCATGCGTGCTGGACGGGTTCTTCACGTAATCCCTCATCATAACTCCTCATAAAATACAGATCAAACTTCAAACTGGTAAGTTCTCGTTTAATCTTACTATTATTGATGACAACAGTATCTTCAACACCATAACTCATCTCCAACTCCTGGACGTTGGATTCAGTACCCCCTCTGCAATTGGATCCATGACTTCCTGACCGACAGACCACAATCAATGATGATAGGTGACAAAACCTATCCACCATGATAATTCTCAACACTACTGCCCTGCAAGGATATATTCACAATACTCACTGTGCATTCACAACTGTGTGGCCAGACCTGGCATGGGATACTTTGTAACTTTGTTGGCGGCACCCTTTATGCGGCAACTATTACATACCTTGGTATATGCAAGCAAAGAATTTCACCGCGACTTGTCGCATGTGACATGAAAATGTTCATTCATTCATTCAGGATCAGGAACAGCTTCATCCCTACTGTATTCAGAATACTGAATGGTCCTCCCATAAGCTAGGATGTTGTTCCAAACTCCGAACCCACTTGCTAACATTGAACTTTTAAAATCTGCACTTTTCTGCACCTGCAATGTTCTAACAATGTTCTAACACTGTAATACCATATTCTGAAGGTACACAAAATTGCTGGAGAAACTCAGCGGGTGCAGCAGCATCCATGGAGTGAAGGAAATAGGCGACATTTCGGGCCAAAACCCTTCTTCAGACTGATGGGGGGTGGGGGGGAGAAGGAAGGAAAAGGGGAGGAGGAGGAGCCCGAGGGTGGGCGGATGGGAGGGTGGGAGGAGACAGCTAGAGGGTTAAGGAAGGGGAGGAGACAGCTAGGGCTAGCAAAATTGGGAGAATTCAATGTTAATGCCATCCGGACGCAAGGTATTCAATACCATATTCTGCACTCTTTTTCAATTTGTACGGCATAATTGTACTTGTGTATAGTGGGATATGACTTGAGAACACAAAGTTTTTCATTGTATCTTGGTACACGTCACAATAAGAACGCAGTACCAATAAAAGGATTTGAAACGTTTAAGAAGGAACTGCAGATGCTGGAAAATCGAAGGTAGACAAAAGTGCTGGAGAAACTCAGCGGGTGCGGCAGCATCTGTGGAGCGAAGGAAATAGGCAACCTTTCGGGCCGAGAGATGCGTCTGAAGAAGTTTTGGCCCAAAACGTTGCCTATTTCCTCCGCTCCATAGATGCTGCCACATCCGCTAAGTTTCTCCAGCACTTTTGTCTACAAGGGATTTAAATCATTTATTTTCCAAATTTTTCCCCTTCTCTCAAAAGGTCGTTCCATAAAATATTCTTTCATCACTTCTCAAATAATATCTGACCTGCTGAGAATTTATACAAAAATTTATTTCGGAACATTTTTTCCAGCCTGGCGTTTGGCAGGACTGATGTGTGAAGGCAATTCCTGACATCGAAGCAACAGGAAGGGGAAAAGTAGCAAATCCTAGTGAGTTCGGAGACGGTGCATTGATCTGATGTGACCCAGTGAAAATAACTCTTTCGTATAGTTCCAGCAGTGCACATTTAAAATGCTTAAAAAAAACAGTGCTTTAAACTATAGAGATGTTAACAGCGCCTGTTACCAGTTTTAATGCCTGTGTGTTAACTTTAAATGAGTCATCTTTTAGAACTCTGAAAATCTCATGCCTTTTTGTAGGTTGCAGTTTCTAACCAGTTAAAATAAACCCTTGATTCATCCATTCTTTGATCCAAACTGGATGATCTCACGTTTGGCTTAGTTGAGCCCCTGCTGTCTTAGTTTATAGACTTAACCTGGCAGTAGACGTTAGCAATTTTATCCCTCCAGCTGGACTATTGCGGTCTCTTTTAATTTAGATTTATCTGTCAATTCAGTAGATGCCATTCAAGTCCTTCATTTGGTATGTTAACACGCCAACTATCAGAATGGCATCTTGGAAAGGTCTGAAGAAGGGTCTCGACACGAAACGTTGCCTATTCCTTAGGTCCATAGATGCTGCCTCACCCGCTGAGTTTCACCAGCAATTTTGTCTACCTGGCATCTTGGCATGCCAAGCTCAGTAATCCTTTTATAACTCCATGCTAGGGGTCCCACCTCCCAGGAAATGTTCCAATCCGAGGCCAAAGTCCGTTTCAAAATCTGAAATCTCTCCTCTTAACCTATAATCATAAGATGCTAAGAGATAGGAACAGAATTAGGCCATTTGGCATATCAAGTCTACTCTGCCATTCAATCATGGCTGATCTATCTCTCTCTCTCTTCTTGCCCCAATCTCCTGCCTACTCCCCATAACCTCTGACACCCATGCTAATCAAGAATTTATCAATCTCTCCCTTAAATATATCCAACTGACTTGGCCTCCACTGCCTTCTGTGGCAAATAATTCCACAGATTCACCACCCTCTAACTAAAGAAATTCCTCCTCATCTCCTTCCTAAAAGAACGTCCTTTAACTCTGAGATTATGACATCTAATCCTAGACTCTCCCACAAATGGAAACATCATCTCCACATCCACACCATCCATGCCTTTCACTATTCTGCATATTTCAATGAGGTCCCCCCGTTATTCTTCAAAACTTGAGCGAGTACAGGCCCAGTGCCGCCAAATGCTCTTCATATGTTAACCTACTCATTCCTGTGCTAATCATTCCTGAAACAATCTTTCAAAGTTGTGGAATCTTTTTTCACCTTAGTAATGTCTCTAAAAAACGAAACATTTTTTATGATTCACCTTCAATGAACTCAAACTGGATGAGTGCATTTTCCTTGTGATGAAGTATTTCCATCAAGATGGATCATTCCATCGTTCTTATACGTGATATGCCTATCCTGGCGTGAGGATTGGCAGGCAGCCAGAGCATGGAGAAGATAAACCATCATTTTGGCTTAATCTTGCTGAAATGTATAAAATTCAGAATTGCTTTCACCCTAGCTGGAGTGTCTCATAAAAAAGAGTTTCACAGCGAGATGAAGAGAAATATTCAGAGCGCTTTGATGAGCTCAAATATGTGGTGGGAGATTGCAATCTTCACGTGGTCCGCCCTGTTTCGATGAATACAATCAACCTGGCGTGCACAATCAAATAAGATCAAATCGACCAAGTTGTCCTTCAACTTTAGGCTATGCATGCCATACGCAAGAAGAAGCTCAAATATCACCCCTGTGTCCTTTGAGGCAGCCATAATTACCCAAAATTTTTGCTTTGTGGTTTACACAAGCAAAGAAAGCATATTATCTTTTTTTTTAATGCAAGCAAGAGTTTCCCAGTGATATATCGATGATTATCAAAATGTTCCATATTGCACCAACCAAGCCATGTGGCAGTCTGTGCTTAAATGACCAACAAGTTGATAAGTAAGAGGAGCAGAATTAGGCCATTCGCTCCATCAAGTCTTATTCTGTCATTCAATCATGGCTGATTTATCTTTCCCTTTCAATCCAATTCTCCTGCCTTCTCCCCATAACCCCTCACACCCTTACTAATCAGGAATCTGTCAATCTGCGCTTTGAAAATACCCAATGACGTGGCCTCCACTGCTGTCGGTGGCAATGAATCCCACAGATTCACCACCCTCTGGTGGTTGTTATCAATATCCAGAGGAGAATCCACAGAGTAAGAAGGAGCTGAATGAGAAAGGGGTGACAAGAGAGCCTGCAGATGCTGGAATCCTGACCAAAGATGCTGGAATCCTGAGTTTCCCCGACCCACTGAGTGCCGGAGGAACTCAGTGGGTCGGGCAGCATATGAGTAGGGAAACAGGAAGGTGGCATATCAGGTCGGTATGCTGCTTCAGACTGATGGAGTAACGGGGAGATAACTGGTCGGGAGAGGCGAGGGGAATGGGTGGGGCACGAAATAGCAACTGATAAGTAGACCCAGGTAAGGAGGGGTTGATTGGCATGAGTCAAGTTTGGAAGATAGTAACCAAAGTTGGAGGTGATAAGTGTGGAAAGACTAAAAAGATTAAACAGTGGGATCTGATTAAAAAAAAAGAAAGGTGAGGACTAAACATAGAACTGGAGAGAGGGATGGTGGGTCAAAGAGAATAAGGAGGGGATTGAAGAAGAGAAAGGAACTGGGTGAAGCATAGAGGGAGTGGAAAGAAAGGTGTGCATTTGGGGCTGGGGGGAAGCTTGGTAGATGATAAGGAATGGGATGGTGTGGGCAGATTTACTTGAAACTTGAAAACTCAACATTCATGCCATTGGGTAATAGGCGGCCCAAGCAGAATATAAGGTGCAGTTCTTCCAGTTTGCATGTGGCCTCACTGACAGTGGAGGAGGCCAATGTAGACAAGGCACTGAATACAATAAGAGAGATGGGAGAAGGTGCATGTAAACCTGCGACTCACCTGGAAGAGCTGTTGGGATCCCCCTGAACGGAGGTGAGCGAGGTGTAGGAACAAGTGTTCCATCTCCTGCGATTGTAGGGAATGGTGCCTTGAGGGGAAAGAGGTTGGGTAGTGAGTAATAAGCAAACCACAGAGAGTGTTGTCGCTGTGGAAAGGAGAAAGGCCTGGGGACAGTAAGATGCAACTGTTTGAAGCTGGTGGAGGTGATGGAGAATGATGTGCAAGATGTGGAGGCTGGTGGAGTGAAAGGTAAGGACCAGGGGAACTCTGTCCCCATTGTATCTGCTGCTTAGATGAGGTGACTATAAAAATGCTGGAAATGGAGAAGATACAGTTGAGGGATTTTCCTGAAGAATGATGACATCTCAAATGTTCTAAAGTGGACATTCACCTTGAGAGCTGTTGGTGGAGATGGTGGAACTGCAAGGAAGGGATTGACATAGGGTCATAGAGTTATAGAGTGATATACGGTGTGGAAACAGACCCTTCAGCCCAACTTGCCCACACCGGCCAACATGTCTCAGCTACACTAGTCCCACCTGCCTGCGTTTGGTCCATATCCCTCTAAACCTGTCCTATCCATTTACATGTCCAACTGATTCTTAAACATTGGGATTGTCCCAGCCTCAATTACCTCCTCTGGCAGCTTGTTCCATACAACCACCACCCCTTTTGTGAAAAGATTACCCTCATTTTCCTTTTAAATCTTTCCCCTTCACCTTAAACCTATGTCTTTTGGTTCTTGGTTCACCTACTCTAGGCAAGAGACTCTGTGCATCTACCCAATCTATTCCTCTCATGATTTTATACACCTCTATAAGATCACCCTTCATCCTCCTGCGCTCCAAGGAATAAAGACCCAGCCTACTCAACCTCTCCCTATAGCTCACACCCTCCAGTCCTGGCAACATCCCTCGTAAATCTTCTCTGAACCCTTTCAAGCATTACAATATCTTTCCTATAAACATGGTGTCCAGAACTGAACACAATACTCCAAATGCAGTCTCACCAACGTCTTATACAACTGCAACATGACATCCCATGTGTAAGAAGGAACTGCAGATGCTGGTTTAAACAGAAGATAGACACAAAAAGCTGGAGTAAATCAGCGGGACAGACAGCGTCTCTGGAGAGAAGGAATGGGTAATGTTTCTGAAGACCCGAACGGAGTTAGATGTGGCCCTTGTGGCTAAGGGGATCAGAGGGTATGGAGAGAAGGCAGGTACGGGATACTGAGTGGATGATCAGCCATGATCTTATTGAATGGCGGTGCAGGCTCGGAGGGCCGAATGGCCAACTCCTGCACCTAATTTCTATGTTTCTATGTTTCTATGGCGGGACTGTCACTGGATTGTATTCACTGGAGTTTAGAAGGATGAGGGGGATCTTATAGAAACATATAAAATTGTAAAAGGACTGGACAAGCTAGATGCAGGAAAAATGTTCCCAATGTTGGGCGAGTCCAGAACCAGGGGCCACAGTCTTAGAATAAAGGGGAGGTCATTTAAGACTGAGGTGAGAAAAAACCTTTTCACCCAGAGAGTTGAGAATTTATGGAATTCCCTGCCACAGAGGGCAGTGGAGGCCAAATCACTGGATGGATTTAAGAGAGAGTTAGAAAGAGCTCTAGGGGCTAGTGGAGTCAAGGGATATGGGTAGAAGGCAGGCACGGGTTATTGATAGGGGACGATCAGCTATGATCACAATGTATGGCGGTGCTGGCTCAAAGGGCCGAATGGCCTCCTCTTGCACCTATTTTTCTATGTTAGAGGATTGTAATTCATTCAATGGTTATTGTCATTGAAAATACAATGGCCACCATTAACTGGGTCGCTGGGCATGGAATTCAAAATGCCACTGGCCAATGTAAAAGACTGTGCACTTTGTGAAAACCCAATGAAGTTTGCATGTTGAGGCCATAATCGCTCATTTTGATTATGTGCTGGGAACAACAAAACATGATTTTTTTATGATTCTCGTTATCTCCTATTGGAGAAGCCCAGCAGAAATTCCATACGTCAAGTCATAACAGTTCACATTCGAAAGGATTGCTTTTGGTGACTCTACTTTAAGTTGCATGCCTTATTGAGCTAACCATGTTTTTTAAATTATGATGATTCATTCTATCAAACCATGCCAGTGGATGACTATTTTAACTAACGTTGGCTTCCTGATGAGATTCCAAGGCCAGAAGCTAATACCCTTTCATGAACAAAACATTTATCAGAATGACTGATTACAAAACTAGATTAGAACTCTTTCTACTGAAATCGCTCCAGTTAACTGCAGCATCAAATACAAGTCTTGATATGAAGTATTTGAAATTCACACTGGAAAATATTAGAAGTCGCCACAAGCATTTTAAAGTATGTCTCATTAAAGCTGCAACATGCCAGGAATTTTTTGTATTCTGTCCTGGAAAGCAACGTAATGGCAAAACCTTCCTAGTTTGTGTGCTTCAGTTCTGGACTTGACATACTGTGTAATTAATTCATTTTAACTCTAGAACTATTTCTAAACTGTCACAATATTATTTGCTTTCACTGAAAAATATGGTAATTAAAATTGTGTAAAGGCAAGTCTCCAGAGTGTAATTGTTGCTTTAAGGTATTTCAAGCTTTAATTTTGCAAATTGCAAACTTTATCCAGGTTGGAAATTGCTAGCGATCCTTTCTGGGTAAAGCAGTGCATTTCATGAAACTTCTCTGGACACTTCAGCGCACTATGCACCTTAGCAAATCTTACCTTTATCCAGAAGATAGACATAAAAAGCTGGAGCAACTCAGTGGGACAGGCAGCATCTCTGGAGAGAAGGAATGGATGACGTTTTGGGTCGTGACTCTTCTTAAGGCTAGTCTGTCCCTATTGTTGAGGATAGGGTGCTTGGGAAGTTGAAAGGTCTGAAGGTGGATAAGGCACCTGGATTAGATGGTCTACACCCTAGGGTTCTGAAAATGGTGGAGATTGTGGAGGCAGTAGTCAGTGGCGGACTGGCCAGGGTGTCAGCTTGCCCGATGGCAAGTGGGCCCCTGATGAAGTGGGCCCCCTTTGTCTCCTGGCAACCAATATTTTTAGACCCAGTCCGCCACTGGCAGTAATAGTGATTTTTTAAAGAATCACTATCATCATGAATGGTTCCAGAGGACTTCAAAACCATCAAATGTTCACTGTTAAAGAAGGGAGCAATGTAAAAGAAAAGAAAAAGGTTAATGGACTTTAGAGTCCATTATTAAGGATGAGGTTTTGGGGTGCTTGGAAGTGCTTGATAAAATAGGCCTGGTTAAAATCAGCATGGTTTTGTTAAGGGGAGAACTTGCCTGATAAATATGTTGGAATTCTTTGAGGAGGTAACAAGCTGGATAGACAAAGGAGTGTTAATAGATGTTGCCGACTTGCATTTTCAGAAGGGCTTTGATAAGGTGCCGCAAGCAAGGCTGCTAAACAAGATAGGAGCCCATGGCATTGGAGGCAAGGTACTAGCATGGATAGAAGAATGGCTGACTAGCAGAAGGCAAAGCGTGGAAATAACAGGCCTTTTCAGGTTGGCTACCAGTGACTAATGTTGTGACTAATGTTGGGGGTAGTATTCTCCCATATATGCAGACAGACTATAAATCCTGACTTGCACACAACTATCTTTGGAATACCACCCCCAAACTGTAAGCTTACAAATTTACAAGCATTTGCATAATTGCTTGCTCGCAATTCTATTCTTTTCAACTGGAAGTCAATAAAAAAGCTCCATCTTTTTTGCAGTGGTTAAGGGAGGTGCTCTCCTTTTTAACCTTTGCAAAGATCAGGTATAAACGTTGCAAGGCCCGCAGAAAGTTAACTCTGACCTGGAACCCTTTTATAGGTGTTATTAAAGATTTTTCCTTTAAATGAAAATATTGTCTACACAGTCATAATCATTTATTTATATTTGTATGTTGCTGTTGTTAACATTTAACATTTGAACACAAAGACTCTGCCTTTTTTTTTAATTTTTATTTTTTTTATTCTTCTTCTTATTATTTATTTTCTCTTTCTCTTTTTGGAGCCTTGGGGATGAGGAGGGGGTATATAAGTTTTGTACTGTTCTGTACAGTTTGTTGGTGTTCTGTGTAAATTTGTGTTTATAACTTGAAAACCAAAAATAAAGTTATTAAAAAAAAAAGAAGGCAAAGCGTGGAAAAAACGGGCCTTTTCAGGTTGACTAATGTTGTTCCGCAGGGGTCAGCATTTGGCCCGTCACTTCTCACTTTATATATTATATAATGATCTGAATGATGGAATTGTGGAGGCTGAAATATTGGATATTTTTACAATGCAAATTGATAGGTTCTCGATTAAGGGGAAGGGATGAGAATGGAGTTGAGTGAAATAATAGATCAGCCATGATTGAATGGCGGAGCAGGCCCGATGGGCCGAAATGCCTAATTCTGCTCCAATGTCTCATGGTCTGAGTGTGTGATTTATTTTTGTGGGTGATCCAAGTCAACATTCACAACATTCATTGAAGAAGTCAGGGGTGATCTTATAGAGGTGTTATTATGATCATGAGGAAAATAGGAAATAGGTAAATAACTGAGTATTTTAACAAGGGTAGGTGAGTCAAGACGAGGTCATTGGGTTAAGATGAGAGGGGAAAGATAGGTACCTGAGGGGCAGCTTTTCCATGCAGACGGTAGTGGGTATATGGAATGAGCTACCAGAGGAGGTAGTTGACTCGGGTACTATAACAAGATTTAAAAAGCATTTGCGCAGGTACACAGATAGGAAAAGTTTAGAGGGATATGGGCCAAACGTGGTTAGGTGGAACAAATGTAGATGGCGCTCTTTAGTTGGCATAGGCAACTTGGGCTGAAGGGCCTGCTTCCATCCTGTATGACTCTATGACTATAATATAGATGAATGGCCAGAGAATTGGGGGGAGTTAATAAGTGTGCAACAGAGATTAGTTTAAGGGAATAATGGGTAGAATGCACTTAATGGCTAGCATAGATTGGATGAGCTGAATGTCAAGAGCTTTTATGTCAGGAGGCACTAGGAGAAATGCATATTAAAGCACTTCTTAAATGGTTGTTAATTGTTTGGTAAAGGTACTAACACAATGAAAGTATTACCAAACAGTGAGAATAAATGGACCAGTGAAATATTCTCAGTCAAGATTTAGTGCATCTTGGAAGGAAACATCTTGGCAGTGGAAAACCTGCCAGTCTAGAATCAAAATGTCACATCAAACCCATTCCAATTCAATCCAGTCCAAAAATAATCAAATTTGATCCAATCCAATTCTATTCACTCCTTGAATAAACCTGTCAAATCAATGGAAATGAAATCACATCACATACTTGTCATATTAAATTAAATCAGATCCACTGGGCTAAATCCAATCCAACACCACAAAAATGAAATTAGGTGAAATGACATCCAGCAAACTAGTCCAAATTATATCCAAGCCATAGCACAGGTCCTGTCTGAATCCAGTCGTAGTATATTTTACACACTTATCCAGTCTACCAAATCGTTAAATTGAATCAAGCCCACTGGGTTAAACCATATAATGCAGATCAAATCAACTAAATCCGATCAAATCTTTCAAATCACTGAACATACATCAAATAAATAACAACCTCACACAGTTCCTGTCTGTCAAACCTAATATGATCCAGCCTTCTATTCAAGTCATAGCAAATTAAATAAAATCCGTGAATAATATACAATTCAAATTACAATTCTAGTCCAAATACAATCCTTGTCCAATCGATCACACTAATTTTAGTGAAGTCAAATGAATGAAATCAAATACAATACAGATTCATCAAATCACTACAAAATACATTAATTAAAACAATCCATGGAATGCTGACCAAACCATCCAAAAACACCAAAACCAAACCACATCAAGTGAAATACAATCCATCGGTGTATTTGAAATTAAATCAAATAAAACACTCCAAATTTGATCTAATTAATCTGTAGCTGCCAGTTTATCCATCTGTTCCAGTGCAAGTCCAATCCAATCAAATCTAACTATTAAACAACATTTTAATCACACAAAGAGTGGTGGGTGTCTGGAACAAGCTGCCAGAGGAGGTAGTTGAGGCAGGGACTATCACAACGTCTAAGAAACAGTTACACAAGTACATGGATAGGACTGGTTTGGAGGGATATGGACCAAGCACAGGCAGGTGGGACTAGTGTAGCTGGGACATGTTGGCCGGTGTGGGCAAATTGGGCTGAAGGGCCTGTTTCCACACTGTATCACTCCAATTGGCTTTTTATTTGAAATACCAACCACAAAGTTGAATATAAAACTAGGATCAAATACTAGAGGGCATAGCTTTAAGGTGAGAGGGGCAAAGTTTAAAGGAGATGTACAAGGCATTTTTTTTTTTACACAGAGGGTGGTGAGTGCCTGGAACGTGCTGCCGAGGCTGTTGGTTGAAGCAGGTAAGTTAGTAGCATTTAAAATATTTTTGGATGTGGATATGCAGGGAATGAAGGGACATGGGTTATGTGCAGGTAGATTTGTGATGGTCTTGACATCATGTTGGCCACAGACATTGTGGATCAAAGGGCCTGATCCTTTCCTGTACTGTTTGATGACCTGTTCTGAAATGCATGATCCCAGGTTCCCTGACTTCTGCCATTGATAAATATGGTGAAAGGACAAACCCCTTGTACAGATTTTGCTGGAGAATGTCACATTAAATTCTGTTAATTATTCATCTTTTTCTCTCTTCTATATATTTAAACAAAGCCAGTATCTTGAATGTTTAGTTTACAGATACAGCACGGAAACAGGATCTTCGGCCCACCGAGTCCGCACCGACCAGCGATCCCCGCACATTAACACTATCCTACACACACTAGGGACAATTTACATTTATACCAAGCCAATTAACCTACTAACCTGTAGGTCTTTGGAGTGTAGGAGGAAACCGATGATCTCAAAGAAAACCCACAAAGGTCACGGGGAGAACAAACACCTTGCAGACAAGCTCCCATAGGCAGGATCAAACCCGGGTCTCTTGCGCTGTAAGGCAGTAATGCCCCTGTCCCACCTACTTACTTGACTTGACTTGACTTGACTTGACTTGACTTGACTTGACTTAGAAAACCTGAACGGAAACCTCTGGAGACTTTGCGCCCCACCCAAGGTTTCCGTGCGGTTCCCGGAGGTTGCAGGTGGTTGCCGGAAGTTGCAGGTAGTGGAAGCAGGTAGGGACACTTACAAAAACCTCCGGGAACCGCACGGAAACCTTGGGTGGGGCGCAAAGTCTCCAGAGATTTCCGTTCATGTTTCCCCAGTGGGACAGGGGCATAACTCTACTACTGCGCCACTGTGCCACCCAATGTTTCCGAGGATTTCCAATGTTTCCGAGTGTCTCCGAGGATCCTACAGTGCTTCTACGCAGCGGCGGTGGAAAGCATCTTGTCCGGGAACATTACCATCTGGTTCGGGAATTGCTCTGCCAAGGACAAGAAGGCTCTGCAGAGAGTAGTGCGTTCGGCCGAACGCACTATGGGAACTTCACTCACCCCCCTGCAGGAACTATACAACAGGAGGTGCAACTCCAGAGCAAACAAAATCATGAGAGACCTCTTCCACCCCTGCAACGGACTGTTCCAGCCGCTACGGTCAGGCAAACGCCTCCATTGCCATGCAGTGAGAACGGAGAGGTTGAGAAGGAGTTTCTTCCCAGAGGCAATTCGGACTGTAAACGCCTATCTCACCAGGGACTAACTCTACAGAACGTTTTTCCTTCTATTATTTATTATGTAAAAGAATATGTGTGTTATGATTGTGTTTATAATTTGTTTGGTTGTTTTGTTGTTTGTCTTTTGCACAAAAGTCCGCGAGCATTTCCACTTTCATTTCACTGCACATCTCATATGTGTATGTGACAAATAAACTTGACTTGACTTGTTTCTAAACATCCACGCAGGTCGCAAACTATCCCTTAGTGGGTTTGGCAACTCCCTCTAATCAAAAGTTCAAGAAACATCAGCCATGATCAAAGGAACTGGTGAGCTACAATGTTGGACACGATATTCTGCACTCTGTATCTTCCCCTTTGTTCTATCTATTGTACATGAGTTTGACTGGATTGCACTTATGCATTGTGGAAAGATGTCATTAAGGTGGAAAGGGTGCAGAAGAGATTCACCAGGACTTGCAGTCTTGAGTTACAGGAAGAGGTTACAGTGGTTGCCACTTTTTTTCTTTGGAGCGTAGGAGGATGATGTGAGGATCTTTTCATGCAAATGGTGAAAATATGAGACTCTGCAATAGAAATGTATTTTTTGTTGGGACACAAGGAACCATTCAGCACATTGGGTCCATACTGGCCACATTGGGTCCATCAGCCCCATTCCCCTTCTCATAATTAATCCGTGATCCTGCAACACATGCTCTCTCATATGTCTATTAGTTGCAGTTTGATGGTTTTGCGAGTATCCCAACACCAAGAGGTAATCTACAATAAAATACACAGCGGGTCCGGCCGCATCTCTGGAGAACATGGAGAGGTGACTTTTCAGGTCGGGACACTTCTCCAGACTGATTGTGGTGGGGTAGTGGCGAAGAAAGCTGGAAGAGAGGGGCAGGACAAAGTGTCTGATGAATACAAATGAGGATGGGCAGGTTAGGTTGGACAATGGCCAGAGATGAAAAGACAAAAGGTGTGAGAACCTTGGTCCCCTCTGGCGCCCCCTCCCCCTCTTCTCTATTCCCCACCTGAGCTCTCATCTATTTTCCCCCTCCCCTTCTCCCCCCAACCTATATTCCTTCATGATTCATATCTCCTTTATCCTTATCTCACACCTTTTGTCTTTTCATCTCTGGCTTTTGACCAACTTCACCAACTTGGAGGAAAGAAAGGCTCATCTGACTGACAAAGACATTGTCTGGAAGTTGTCCTCCCTGGAAAGCATAACCTGAATGACAACTTTTATTTCGAGGGAAGTAAACGTATGTTGACCAAAGAAACCGTTGCTCAACGAAATGTAGGGAACCTGGAGAGAATAACATGAGAAACAAAGGCAAGAATAGGTCATGAAGATAAAGTCTTCACCAAGTTGGATCTTAGCCACATTTACAGTGTGCCCACCTTAAAATTGATCAAGAGAATCAAATCTACTTGGCAACACACACAAGAGGTGGCATTTGTATACCGAGCTTCTTCTCAGGGCAAATCGAACATGTAAATGGCCCGGGCAACTATGGATAAAACAATTTATCCATGAAGGAGAAACATTTTTGGGTACTAAGTGTTTAGAATGCTAGTTCAACTTGAGGTGAAGTTCAGAAAGGTGCGTTTATGCTCCAGGGTTTTATTTCAGTCTTCAATTAGATACATATACAGTTGAGGAGAAAGTTGAAGGCGTCATCAGTCAGAAATTCCAAAACTGTTGGGTTACAGTCAATTTTAGGAATGATTCAATACTAATTATATTTCTGTCAGATGTTGCCACAATATTGACATCATTAAACCAGCTGTTCAGGAAATTAGACCTGTGGTGGTGGGTTAAAGACCAGCTAAATATGTATGATCTGTGAAAATAAAATCCTCATCATCTAGACTTGGCTAATGGCCATGAGAAGTTTATTGCCTACACTTTATGAACACCAGCCAAAGTGTAGAAAAATATGCTAAAATAGAGAAAGATCCATAGGCAAAATATATATATATATATATATATATATATATATATATATATATATACACATGTGTGGAGTTACAAGAGTTCTCCAAATTTTGCTGCAATGACCATTCACACAACCTACATGCTACAAACTGCTTGTCACCATTTAGGGAATAGGGAATGGGGTCCAGTATTCTTGTGATCACTGCAGCCATGATGCAAATCCTTCTGATTCAATATTATGCTGACATCTTCCACTGAGTTTCCAAGCAAACTATTGTTTTACCATTGCAGCAAATGCCTTGGAGTTAGAGTCATGCAGCATGGAGATGGGCCCTTCAGCCAAACTCAAACCAACCAACCAAACCACACCAGGGTCTCTTCCATACCCCACAACACTGCTCTCACTCCCCATCCCCCCACTCGCAACAAGGGCAGAGTCCCCCTAGTCCTCACCTTTCACCCCACCAACCGTCACATACAACAAGTAATCCTCCGTCAGTTTCGCCACCTCCAATGTGACCCCACCACTCACCACATCTTCCCATCTCGCCCCATGTCTGCCTTCCGCAAAGACCGCTCCCTCCGTAACTCCTTGTCAATTCTTCCCTTCCCTCCTGTACCACCCCCTCCCCGGGCACTTTCCGTTGCAACCGCAAGAGATGCTACACTTGTCACTTTACCTCCCCCCTCGACTCCGTTCAAGGACCCAAGCAGTCGTTCCAGGTGCGACAGAGGTTTACCTGCATCTCCTCCAACCTTATCTATTGCATCCGCTGCTCTAGATGTCAGCTGATCTACATCGGTGAGACCAAGTGGAGGCTGGGCGATCGTTTCGCCGAACACCTCCGCTCGGTCCGCAATAACCAAGCTGACCTCCCGGTGGCTCAGCATTTCAACTCCCCCTCCCATTCCCCATCCGACCTCTCTGTCCTGGGTCTCCGCCATGGCCAGAACGAGCAACACCGGAAATTGGAGGAACAGCACCTCATATACCGCTTGGGGAGTCTGCGTCCTGCGGGCATGAACATTGAATTCTCCCAATTTTGTTAGCCCTTGCTGTCTCCTCCCATCCCTCAGTCCTCGGGCTCCACCTCCTCCTTTTTCCTTTCTTCTCCCCACCACCGCCCATCAGTCTGAAGAAGGGTTTCGGCCCGATACGTTGCCTATTTCCTTCGCTCCATAGATCCTGCTGCACCCGCTGAGTTTCTCCAGCATTTTTGTGTACCTTCAAACCAACCAACTATGATTTATAACTGAGCCAGGCACTTGTCAACGTTTGTAACTGCCTCTATAACTTCCTCTAGCATATTATTCCAGAAACATACTGTTCCACCCTCTATGTGAAGAAATTGACCCTTGGGTCTCTTTTAAATCTTTCCCCTCGCACCTTAAACCTATGCTCTCTAGTTCTGGACTCCTCCTGGGAAAAAGACTGTGACCATTCACCTTATCCATGTATCTCATGATTTCACATATGTGTCTATTAGGCTACATCCAACATCTTATGTTCCAGGGAAACGTTCCCAGCTTCTCCTTACAACACAAGATCGAATCCTGGTAACAACCTAATGAATCTTCTCTGTATTATTCACAAGTTAATGACCTGTCTACCGGTGTCACCACTTTCTGGGGACTTAACCCCTCAGTCTCTGCTGCATGACACACTCCAGGGCCCTACCATTTACTGCACAAACCCTGCTTGCATAACCACACAATTGACCAAGTTAAATAGCCAACTTCCCCAACCGCTCCGTCCATTTGTAAGCTTAGATATCCTTTCTCACTGTTCAGTTTTCCACCAATTTTGCTGTCACCTGCAAATTTACGCATCAAGCTAACTATATTGTTAATCAAATCATTAATATCAGTGATAAAACTCAATGATCCAATGGGACTTTATTGTCACATGCATCGCCTAGATACAGTGAAATTCTTTGTTTTGCATACAATTCATTACAATCATACATAAGCACAATCATTATACCAATTGTAGTGTAAAGGGCCTGTCCCACGAGCATGCGACCTGCATGCGGCAAGCGCGACCAAACCGGAAGCGGGGGCCGCGCGGAGGTCGAGTGAGTGACTTGAAGTTCCAGCGAAGTCCGCGCGTGACGTATGCCGTCAATACGCTGCATACGGCATCGAGACGCTGTGCATGCCCGTCGAGGTGGCTGCGGGCCGGCAGGCCGTTGCCGAGCGGCATCTTTGAACACGGTCAGTTTTTCAGTGCCCCGCGCGATGTCGGGACCAGCTCCGCACAACTCCATACGGCTCCACGATCGAAGTGGGACCGGCCCCGCGAGGCCCTACGGCTCAAGCGACCACGTTAGGTCACCCTTGCCGCATGGTGTCGCATGCTGGTGGGACAGGCCCTTAAGAATAGTAGACTTCACTGACGCAGTACACAAATAGTTGCCACTTTTCTGATGCCATCTGGACAGATCTCTGCAGGTATACCACTGTTCACCGGCTTCCACACAGAATAACAGCCCCCTACTAACACCCTCTGACTCCTTCCACCAAGCCAATTTTGAATCCGGTTGGCGAGCTCACTCTAGATCCCATGTGTTCTAACCTGGACTAGTCAGCCATGAGGAACCAGCCAAAATGCAAAAATCCATGTAGACAACATCCACCTCCCTTCATCAATCCTAGTGATCTCTTCAAAAAACTATTATATTTGTGAGTTAAGATTTCACATGTTCAAAGCCATGCTATCCCTAATCAGCATGGGGACCTCATTGAAACGTACAGGATGGTGAAATGCTTGGATAGAGTGGATGTGGAGAGGATGTTTCCACTGGTGGGACTAGAGGTCATAGCCTCAGAATTAAAGGACATTCTTTCAGGAAGGAGATGAGGAGGGATTTCTTTAGTCAGGGGCTGGTGCATCTGTGGAATTCTGTGCCAGAAGGATGTGGAGCCAAAGTCAATGGATATTTTTAAGGTAGAGTTTAAGAGGCTGTCCCACTTGGGTGACCTAATCTGTGAGTTTAGAAGAGTGTCTTCTACGTTCAAACTCGCAGCATGGTTGACACGTGGTCCTAGGATGTCCTTTGAGGTTGCTGGAACTCTCCTTCATGCTTGAGGGAAGTTCCCGAATACTCGTGGCCTCAGCTAGGACGCGGAAACTTTTCCAGCATGTTGAAAAATATTCTGCCAGTAAAATTTGGTCAGCATGGTTCATTATGACTAGTAGTGCAGTGGAGTGGGGTCGCTATGTAGTTACAGGCAGTCGAGGGCAGCTGTAGACAATCTCCTTCGTTGACCGGGCATTTTGATTGGCTCATTGGAGTTTTCAGGACCAAGGAAAACCTACGGGTCAGTAAAATGCCCGCTAAACTTTATAATACTTCTTAAAAGTGTCTCCACTCCTTCCCCCCTTCTCTCCCCTTCTCTCCCCTATTCTCTCCCCTTCTCTTTCCCCCCATCCCTCCACGCTCTCTAAAGGGCTTACCATACACTATGGCAGCCTATGGAGGTTCCCGGAGGTTTTTGTCAGTCTCCCTACCTGCTTCCACCACCTGCAACCTCCGGCAACCACCTGCAACCTCCGGGAACCGCACGGAAACCTTGGGTGGGGCACAAAGTCTCCAGAGGTTTCCGTTCAGGTTTCCTAAGTGGGACGGGGGCATGATTACACTCTTGTGCAGTCACCTAGGAACCACAGTGGGACTGGATTTCTGCCAGGCACGGATGGCATCACAAATGGCATGAGCATGGATGAATGGGGCTGAAGGGCCTGTTTCGGTGGCTGTATGAGTATGACTAAACAAAAATGATTGTATGCTGCATTCACCACAAGTTAGACTGCACGTTTCACTGCTATTTCCTGCAGTGGGCAAAACGAACAGCTGCAGGTTCTGTGATTCTATTCCCACCGCCCCCCTGTTTCCTGCGCTTCACCTACAACTGCCATTGCCTTAATCCAATTTGCAACCGGACCCTACCCTATTCTCCTGTGCACCCATCAGTAATAAACGTATGGTATTTCCCCCCCAATTATCTTCAGGTGACCTTTACGCTGCCTGATGTTACTGGAAAAGGCCTATGCCACAGACACGTCAGTACAAGCCACACTAGCTGATAACATTTGGTCTGCATTATTTGCAATCTTGTGACAGTAATGCATGTCAGCACCAGGCTAGATTTATTAGAAAAGGAAAAACTCCACTCGACACTGGTACTTACGACAAGTAAACTATTAATCGCTGCCTTCATGGACCGTTAACCACTTAATGAAGTTATTTTTAAAATTCCTATTACCCGTTGGTGAAGGTGTTAGATTTCAAATGAACCTAAATACTTTCATTCTGCATCGCTGACAAATGTTGGAGCTTTGTGGTCGAATGAGAGGAAAGGGCTTAGACCATTGTGCTATATGGACCATTATTATTATTAATTGAATGCTTTACCCTTAGCTTGCTGGTGCTGTTCTCATCAAGTGTCAGGTGCTTCAGCACAAGCAGATCAGGAACAAACACTAATTTTCCCCTTGGTTACACAAAAAAGCTGGAGAAACTCAGCGGGTGCAGCAGCATCTATGGAGCGAAGGAAATAGGCAACGTTTCGGGCCGAAACCCTTCTTCAGACTGATCTGAAGAAGGGTTTTGGCCCGAAACGTTGCCTATTTCCTTCGCTCCATAGATGCTGCTGCACCCGCTGAGTTCGCTCTATAGATGCTGCTGCACCCGCTGAGTTTCTCCAGCTTTTTTGTGTAACCTTCGATTCTCCAGCATCTGCAGTTCCTTCTTAAACACTAATTTTCCCCTTTCTCATGTATGGCACAGAACTACTCACATAGGACACAGAACAGTGCAGCACAGAACACCTTCGTTTCACAATGTCTGTGCTGAACCTGGTGTCGAGACCAACTCTTCTCTGCCTGCATATCCCTCCATTTCCTGCATATATGCAAGCCTATCCAAAAGTCTCTTAAATGCCACTCTCATATTTGCTGCCACAACCACCCCCACCAGGACGTTCCAGGCACTCTCCACCTTCTGAGTAAAACACATGCCCTGCATGCACATCCCCTTGGGTGGGTTAGGTTTATTATTGATCATGTTTCACACCTTTTGGCCTCTCTCCACTGGCTGCCTATTCAGTATAGGATTCGTTTTAAAATTCTTTTATTTACTTTTAAATCCCTAAGTGGTCTTGCCCCGTCCTACCTATCTGAGCTTCTTCACCCTTATTCGCCCTCCCGCTCTCTCAGGTCAGATGATCAGCTGCTCCTGATTGAGCCAAAGACTAAGCGGAAGCTCAGAGGGGACCGTGCCTTTGCTGTGTCGGCTCCGAGATTGTGGAATGAATTGCCTCTGCACGTTAAACAGGCCCCTTCTCTAGCTGTTTTTAAGTCACTCCTGAAGACATATCTTTTCTCCGTGGCCTTTGTAGACCAGTGAGGTGTTGAATTGTTTATTAACTTTATTTGATTGGTTTTGCTGCGTTGTTCGTACTCGTGTTTTATGTTTTTTAATTTATTGTTTGGATTTTTGTATGTAATTTATGCGCCTCGTGTTAGTTGTATGTTCTGTTGTTCTGCCTGTTTTATGATGTCTTGCTTGTTTTCTTTTTTCTGTACAGCACTTTGGTCAGCTTTGGTTGTTTTTAAGGTGCTTAACAAATAAAGTTATTATTATTATTATTATTATTATTATTATTGTCATGTGTGCCGAGGTACAGTGAAAAACATTGATTTTTACTCTATGCAAACAGATCAGATATAACATCCATAAATGCAATCAAACCAAACACAAGTGTAATAATTGAGGTGGCACGATGGCGCCGAGGTGGACTTGCCGCCTTACAGCGCCAGAGACCCGGGTTCCATCCTGGCTACGGGTGCTGTCTGTGCAAAGTTCATAGAGTCATACAGCATGGGAGCAGGCCCTTGGACCAACGTGCCCACACTGTCCAACATGTGCCATCTACACTAATTTCACCTGCCTGCATTTGGCCCATCTCCCTTCAAATATGTCCTATCCATGTACCTGTCTAAATGTTTCTTAAGCATTGCGATAGTACCTGCCTCAACTACCTCCTCTGGCAGCTTGTTCCATACATCCACCACCCTTTGTGTGAAAAAGTTAAAGCTCAGGTTCCTCTTAAATCTGTCCTCCCTCACCTTAATTTTGTCCTCTCTTTCTTCATTCCCCAACTCTGGGCAAGAGACACTGTGCGTCTACCCGATCTATTCCTCTCATAATAATAATAATAATAATAATAATGTTTATTTATATAGCACTTTTCAACAAAACCAGTATTTGAACCAAAGTGCTTTACAGAGATTGATTAAATTAATTGAACAGATCAATGCAATAAATCTATACAAATCAAAAAAAAGAGAAAAAGAAAAAAGACACAGACACAGTACACTATAGAAATCAACATGAAACGTCCCCCCACAGCAGAATTCACTGTGAGGGAAGGCACTAAAAATATCCAGTTCTCCCCCTCATAGTCCACCCGATGTCATGGCCTATATCTGGCCTCCTCAGCCAACCCGGTGTTTTCAGGCCCTCTTGCCGTGAAGCTGGATCATCGGCGTCGGTGAACATCCATCAGCGGCTTGGATTAAAGCGGCCGCTTCCCCCCCGAAGACTGCAACGACCAAAGTTCACAGGCCGCGCCAGCCGAACCTCCAACTCTGGCGATCTCGGATCCCAGGCTCCGCGGTGCTGTCGGCGGTCACAGTGCCCCGGAGCTTACCGCAAGGCGACCCGGTAAGGCATCGCCCGCTCCATGTAGGTGTCCCAGCATCTACACCGCCGTCGAAGCTGCAGTCCCGGCAGGAAACGCCGCTCCAGCGCTGCTCCAGTTCGACTGTAGGCCGCACAGAGAGGACGAAGATGCGGTTCGGAGAAAAACCGCATCTCCGACCAGGTAGGACTGGGGTTAAAATAGTTTCCCCCTTCCCCTCCCCCACCCACCACATAAAAGAAGACCTCCAACAGGACTAAAAATAAAAATAAAAAAGGGTGAAAGGACGGACTGCAGGAGGAGCAGCCATACACAACGGCGCATCACCCCCGCAGTCCGCCATCATGATTTTGTACACCTCTGTATGTTCACCCCTCATCCTTCTGTGCTCCAAGGAATAGTGTACTAGCCTGAATCTCCCCCTAAAGCTCAGGCCCTCGAGTCCTGGCAACACCCTTGTAAATCTTCCCCGCATCCTTTCCAGCTTGATAACGTCTTTCCTGTAACATGGAGCCCAAAACAGAACACAATTCTCTGAATGTGGCCTCACCAACATGTATACATTTTGTCCATGAGCCTCATTCTTTCCAGAGATTCATTAGTTTCATATGATTAGTATCATTAGTGAGATGGATACATTTTTGACACGGCGAGGAAAAAAGGGATATGGAGAAAAGGCACAGAAGAGATGTTGAAGCATAAACATGTTAAATGGTGGGGCAGACTTGAAAGGTTTGATGGCCCATTCCTGCTCCTATTGTCCACGTTCTTGTGGTATTACTTAGCTGTTTGTAGGGTATGTTGTCAGCTAACTAGCTTCTGGATTTGTTCAGAGAGATCACATTTCAATCATATTTAAGTGTTACAAGGAGATTGTGATAACCAGAGGCCAGAAGAAGTGGCTATAGATTCAAGAATTTGATTTATCTATTTCAATCATTAAACTTGCAAGATAAAATGATTTGTATTTAAAAACAATTTCTATTCTTATTGGAATTAACCTTGATATGATGTTGATGAGATTTTCACGGAAATATCGGCCTGTCTTGTTCATCAATATTTGCTTCATCATTCAAAATTTCCACATGTGTAAGGAATTACCCACTTTGCTACAGGTCTTTACTCTCTCTAACAAAACCTTGCTGGATTAGCAACTTTGAATTCACTAAATAGTCTTGTGCACCTGTTAATACACTAGAGGGCGCAGGCGAGTTATTCTGTTGGGCAACTTGGGAGGTTTGTATTTATTAACAGTAGCTTTTGATCAAGTGCAAACTAGCTTCAGTGGTGAGATTTAAAACAAACAAATGTACAAAATGTATTTGCTATCCTAGAGATTTTAATTGTTCTTTGGCCAATTAATGCCACAACACATACCATCCTGACTGGGAAATATATCTAGTGCATTGTGTAAATGAGGGGGGATCTTATAGAACCATATAAAATTATGAAAGGACTGGACAAGCTAGATGCAGGAAAAATTTTCCCAATGTTGGGGGAGTTCAGAACCAGCGGCCACAGTCTAAGAATAAAGGGGAGGCCATTAAAAACTGAGATGAGAAAAACCCCAGAGAATTGTGAATTTGTGGGATTCTCTGCCACAGACGACAGTAGAGGCCAATTCACTGGATGAATTTAAAAGCGAGTTAGATAGAGCTCCAGGGGCTCGCTACAGAATCAAGGGATATGGGGAGAAGGCAGGCATGGATTACTGATTGTGGATGATCAGCCATGATCACAATGAATGGCGGTGCTGGCTCGAAGGGCCAAATGGCCTTCCCCTGCACCTATTTTATACGTTTCTATGACTTCTGAACAATGAATATTGACTTATAACCATATAACCATATAACAATTACAGCACGGAAACTGGCAAACTCGGCCCTTCTAGTCCGTGCCAAACACAATATTTTATTCTCTAACTTCAAGTAACCCTTGCTTTCCCTCTCCCTTCATCCCTGACCAGACTGATTCCTGGGATGTCAGGACTTTCATATGATGAAAGACTGGATAGACTCGGCTTGTACTCGCTAGAATTTAGAAGATTGTGGGGGGATCTTATAGAAACGTATAAAATTCTTAAGGGGTTGGACAGGCTAGATGCAGGAAGATTGTTCCCGATGTTGGGGAAGTCCAGGACAAGGGGTCAAAGTTTAAGGATAAGGGGGAAATCTTTTAGGACCGAGATGAGGAAAACATTTTTCACCCAGAGAGTGGTGAATCTGTGGAATTCTCTGCCACAGAAGGTAGTTGAGGCCAGTTCATTGGCTATATTTAAGAGGGAGTTAGATGTGGCCCTTGTGGCTAAAGGGATCAGGGGGTATGGCGAGAAGGCAGGTACAGGATACTGAGTTGGATGATCAGCCATGATCATATTAAATGGCTCTGCAGGCTCGAAGGGCCGAATGGCCTACTCCTGCACCTATTTTCTATGTTTCTATGTTTCCCCAAGCTAGTTCCCCGACCAGACTGTCTGTCCTCCTGATTACATTTGTTCTTTGTATGCCTCATTATTACCTTCACCCAGCTAACAGCGATCTATCCTACATTCTCCTTGATTGTCGTCCCCTTTGTTCACTCGTTTTTACACCTTACCATTCTCTGAGTCTCTCTGTGTCCCCCTCTCCCCAGACTCTCAGTCTGAAGGTGGGTCGCGACCCGAAATGTCACCATAATAATAATAATAATAATAATAATAATAATAATAATAATAATAATAAATAATAATAATAATAACAATAATAAAACAATTATTTGTATAGCTCATTTAATAACAACTCACGTTGACCAAAGTGCTTCACATCAGTGCAGGTACTAAATTTGATACATACAACAGTGGACAGACCTAATGATACATACATAAAATGTTTACAGCGCCCCCTCATCGGGGCTCAAAAACGCTTGGGAGTAGAAATAGGTTTTGAGTCGTGACTTAAAGGAGTCGACGGTGGGTGCAGTTCTGATGAGGAGCGGGATGCTATTCCACAGTCTAGGTGCTGCAACCGCAAAAGCGTGGTCACCCCTGAGCTTAAACCTAGACTGCGGGATAGTCAATAGTCCCAAGACGGCCGACCTGAGGGACCTGGAAGTAGAAGGGTTGGTGAGAAGATTTTTGATATAGGGTGGGGCAAGCCCGTTAAGGGCTTTGCAAACATATAAAAGGAGCTTGAAGTTAATTCTATACCATACTGGGAGCCAGTGGAGGGAGGCCAGGATCGGGGTGATGTGGTCCCTTTTACGGGTACCCATCAGAAGTCTTGCTGCGGCGTTTTGGACCAATTGCAGACGGGGCAGGGGTGATTGGCTGATGCCAGTGTATAGGGAGTTGCAGTAGTCAAGGCAGGAAGAGATGAATGTGTGGATGATTTTTTCAAGGTCGTCGAGTTTGAGGAATTATTTGGTTTTAGCTAATGTATGAAGCTGTAGGAAACCTGATTTTACTATAGAGTTGACTTGCTTGCCAAACTTTAATGTGGAGTATAATATCACGCCAAATACAGGTTTATAGTATTATATAACATCGCCGACCCTGCTACCTTCCCGGTATATTGCGATTAATATTACTGGTATTAATTTAAAGTATTGTTGGTTATTTTACCAACTACCAGAGAAAGGGTCAAAGGGCAAAGTAAGCCATGGGAACATGCTGTTCATTCACTCAATAACATGTTTGTGACTGGAGGTAGGATAAAAGACAAGGACAATTAAATCACTTTAATCCTTCACAGCCACCGCAGAAATACGTTTGGATCAGTCACTTCCTAAACAAGTAATCGAACACATTCTGTACCAAATTTGTCTGAACAGCTAAGTACTGCACAAATACAATTTCCCATTTAATGCATACAAATTTCAACAGCACATAGGTGATAAATTGACGTTATTAGGAAGATGTTATAGAAATAAAAATGGACACACATCTTATGACTCCAGGAGCCGATTCACCTGGCCCTGAAAATACTGAGCACTGGAACTTGGAGACAATGCTCCCCTCTCAACTGGATCCAGGACTTCCTGACCAAGAGACCACAATCAATGAGGATCCTCTACGTTAATCCTCAACACTGGCGCCCTGCAAGAATGGGTAGCCAAATACCACAGCAACTCAATTTACAAGTTCTCAGTCGATACCATTGTGTGGGGCCGGATAACAAATAATGATGAGACAGAGTACAGAAAGGAGAATGTGAACCTCACAACCTTGTGCCTAGACACCAACCTCTCCCTCAAAGTCAGCAAGACAAAATAAATTTCCATCAAGCTCAGGAAGCAAAGCAGTACCCACCCTGGTATACAATGATGGCACTGAAGTAGAGATGGCACGCACACCCCCATCCACATTAACGGGACGGAGGTGGAACGTGTTTCCAGCTTCAGGTTTCTGGGGGTCAACATCTCCGATGACCTCCCTTGGACCCACAATACCTACAAGATACAAGATACAAGATACATTTAATTGTCATTTGGACCCCTTGAGGTCCAAACGAAATGCCGTTTCTGCAGCCATACATTACAAACAAATAGACCCAAGACACAACAACACAACATAATTTACATAAACATCCATCACATCATTGTGATGGAAGGCCAAAAACACTTATCTCTCCACTGCACTCTCCCCCCCCATGATGTCAGAGTCAAAGTCAAAGCCCCCGGCTGGCGATGGCAATTGTCCCGCGGCCATTTAAGCCACGCCGGGTGGTGCGAGGTCGCACACCGGGTCTTGCTGTTAGAGCCCCCGGCGTGCGCTCGCAGAGTCCCGCGGCCATTCCAAGCCTCGCGGGGTGGCGCTGTAAAGGCCCCGCTCCAGGAGCTCTTCAACCCCGCAACTCGGGCGGGGGAAGTCGCCGTTGCGAGAGCCCCGAAAAGCGGTCTCCCTCCAGGGAGCCGCGGGCTCCCGGCGCCGCCGTCCACAGACCCGCCGTTGGAGCCTCCGACTCTCCGGTAGCAGCAGCAGCAGCAGCAGCGCTCCTCCACCGCTCCACCCGCTCCGGACTCGGCCAGCCCCGCGACGGCGACGGTGAGTCGTAGCACCAGAGTCCCCGGCTTCTTCCTGTTGGAGGCCGCTCCTCGTTGCGGCCCCAACGACAACGGAAACCCGACGAAAAAGGTCGGGTCTCCAGTGCAGGGAGAGATTTAAAAAGTTTCCCCCCCCCACACACACACCCCAACAAAAAATAACAAAAACTACATTAAAACACAGACAAAAAATAATAAACCGCGGACAGACTGCAGAGGCCGCTGCTGACGAGAGTCGCGCCGCCCACCTCAACTCTGGTCAGGAAGGCTCACCAGCGTCTCTTCTTCCTGAGGAGACTGAAGAAGGTCCATCTGGCTCCTCAGATTCTGGTGAACTTCTACCGCTGCACCATCGAGAGCATCCTTACCAACTGTATCACAGTATGGTATGGCAACTGCTCTGTCTCCGACCGGAATGCACTGCAGAGGGTAGTGAAAATTGCCCAACGCATCACCGGTTCCTTGCTCCCCTCCATTGAGTCTGTCCAAAGCAAGCGTTGTCTGCGGAGGGCGCTCAGCATCGCCAAGGACTGCTCTCACCCCAACCATGGACTGTTTACCCTCCTACCATCCGGGAGGCGCTGCAGGTCTCTCCGTTGCAGGACCAGCGGGTCCGGACTTGCGGCAGTTACATTACTCAACACTGTACCTCGATGATTGCCTGTCACCACCCCCCCCCCCCCCCCGGACACTCCTCCACCAGAAACAATTGCACTACTACGACCGTATGCACGTAAATGTATTTATTTATTGCTCATATTCTATGTTCGCTCTTCTAGGGAGTTGCCAACTGCATTTCGTTGTCTCTGTACTGTACACTGAACAATGACAATAATGTTTGAATCTGAAATGCTTCATGTTCGTACAAATAAATATCACCATCAATTTCTCCTGGACCAGCCACGTCAAAGATGTGGCCAAGAAAGCAGACAACTGCCTCTACTTCATCAGAAGGGTTAGGAAGTTTGGCATGTCCCAACAACTTTTACCAACTTCCACAGATACGCCGTGGAAAGCGTCTTGTCTGGATGCATCAGGACATGGTTTGGGAACAGCTCCATTCAAGACTGCAAGAAATTGCAGAGAGTTCTGTTTGTAGCCCAGGCCATCACACAAACCAACCTCCCTTCCATTAACTCCATCTATACTTCATACTGCCTCGGCAAGGTCACCAGCATAACCAAGGACCACTCACCCTGGCCACTCCCTCTTCTCCCCTCTCCCATCAAGCAGCAGGTACAGACATTTGAAAATGCTTACCTCCAGATTCAGGAAGAGTTATCAGGCAACTAAACCACCCTCTCACCAGCTAGAGTGCGGTCCTGATATCCCATCTACCTCATTGGAGATCTTTGAACTAACTTTAATCAGACTTTATTGGACTTTATCTTGCACTAAATGTTGTACCTGTACATCGGTACATTAATAATAAACTAAACTAAACACTTGCATGGTCCTGAATCATCTCTCAAATTAAATGCTGCCATAGTCAATGCCTTTCAATAGCTCTCCTGTCATCTGTTGGGTAAGGTAGGCGGCGCGGCTCATCTGTCCGGTAGGCGGTGCAGCTCTGGCCAGCAGCGGCCTCTGCAGCCTGTCCGCGTTTTTTTTATTTTTTGTCTGTGTTTTTATGTAGTTTTTGTTATTTTATGTTGGGGGGTGTGTGTGTGGGGGGATGGGGGTGGGGTGGGAGGGGGGGGGGAAACTTTATGAATCTCTCCCTGCACTGGAGACCCGACCTTTTCTCGTCGGGTCTCAGGTGTCGTTGAGGCCGCAACGAGGAGCAGCCTCCAACGGGAAGAAGCCGGGGACTCAGGTGCCGACTCACCTCACCGTCGCGGAGCTGGCCGAGTCCGGAGCGGGTGGAGCGGTGGAGGAGCGCTGCTGCTGCTGCTGCCGATGCCGCTGCTGCTGCTGAGTCGGAGGCTGTTGCTGCGGGTCTGCGGACGGCGGGAACCGGGAGCCCGCGGCTCCCTGGAGGGAGACCGCTTTTCGGGGCTCCTGCAACGGCGACTTCCCCCGCCCGAGTTGCGGGGTCGAAGAGCTCCTGGAGCGGGGCCTAACACCATTGCCCCGCGCGGCTGGAACGGCCGCGGGACTTTGCGAGCACACACCGGGGGCTCCAACACCAAGACCCGGTGTGCGACCTCGCACCACCCGGCGTGGCTTCAATGGCCGCGGGACAATCGCCATCGCCAGCCTGGGGCTTTGACTTTGACTCTGACATCGGGGGGGGGGAGAGTGCAGTGGAGAGATAAGTTTTTTTTGGCCTTCCATCACAGTTATGTGATGGATGTTTATGTTAAATGTAATTATGTTGTGTCTGGGGTCTATTTGTGTGTAATGTATGGCTGCAGAAACGGCATTTCGTTTGGACCTCCAGGGGTCCAAATGACAATTAAATTGACTCTCTTGACTCTTGATCTGCCATATCAGCTCTGTCACCTTTCATTATCTTGAAAAGATCCACACTGCATTGCAATATGATAATCCATGGTGGGGCACATGATATCTCCAAAATAAAGTACATCTGATGAAGCTCAAGCTACATTACACAGAACAGTACAGCACAGGAACAGGCCCTTCAGCCCACAATGTTTGTGCTGCACATGATGCCAAGATAAATTAATCAATTTTGCCTGCACATGATTCATATCCTTCCATGCCCTGCACAGCCAAGTGTCTAAAAGTCTCCTAAATGCCTCCATCACTGGTCCTGGCAACGTGTCCTAACCACTTACCACGCTTCATGTGAAAAACTTGCCTGCACATCTCCTTTAAACTTTGTCCATCTTATCTTAAACCTATGCCCTCTAGTCTTTGACATATCCCTGGCAAAAAGGCTCTGGCTGTCAAATACGGTTGTCACTATCTAGATTAGAGGGCAGCACAGTGACACAGCCATAGAGTTGCTGCCTTACAGCACCAGAGACCCAAGTTCGATTCTGACTGCAGGTGCTGTCTGTATGGAGTTTGTACATTCTCCCTGTAACTGTGTGGGTTTTCCAGTTTCCTCCCACATTCCAAAGCCATGCAGGTTTGTAGGTTACTTGGCTTTGTCAATTGTCCCTAATATGTAGGATAGAACAAGTGTACAGGTAATCACTGGTCGGTGTGGACTCGGTGAGCTGGAAACTAAACTAGATGTTCTATGTGGGTGAAAGGAATGTGGTAACAGGAAGGATCTGCAATTGATTTGGCAAAAAGGATCGAGAGGCCACTACTTACTCAGGATACAGATGTGTGAATAATTCAACTTTGTAGAAGATAAAGTCTAGTGCTGTGGAAGATAGGCCACATTATTCTGCGGTAGAGAAAAATGCTGGAGAAACTCAGCGGGTGCAGCAGCATCTATGGAGCGAAGGAGATAGGAGAACTGTGCATTTCGTTGTCTCTGTACTGTACACTGACAATGACAATTAAAATTGAATCTGAATCTGAATCTAGATGCTGCTGCACCCGCTGCGTTTCTCCAGCATTTTTGTGTACCTTCGATTTTCCACCATCTGCAGTTCCTTCTTAAACACATTATTCTGCGAATGCCTAATGCAGGTGGCCAAAGACAAAGACTGGATAGCACGCAACAAAAGCTTTTCACTGTACCTCAGTACACGTGACAACAAACTAAACTAAACTGAATTCCCCTAAAGTGCTCCAAATATGTTGCACTGTGAAAAACACACCTGGCAAAGATATGTCAGCATGAATGTGTCATGCTGAAGAGTGTTATGCAATTGAAATTCAAAGAGCTACATTGATATATACAAGTTTCAGAAGGCGTTAGGCGGTATCTGAAGTGACAAGTAATTTGTTACATAACCCAAAGAGAAAATTGGACATTTTAATATTTCAGCCATTAATTTTCTAATTTCACAGAAGATGGGCATACCAGTGCAGATTCCAGCATCCAAATCTCTCCCGTTACTTAGTTGAAAATCCAGCCTTTTATGTTTACACTGTAATGCTTTGATAGCCACAAATTGATGTCATATTTTGACATAACATTCATCATCAAAGTTGAGTGAAATTTTATTAAAGGAAATATTCAGACTTCTCCACATATAGCACCATGTTACTATTAATAATCTCATTGTATCTATGTTAATCAGTGGTGTTATTTCTGGTGTGAAAAACATTACGTTTTGTGAGAAATGCAAGTTAGTGGGATGTGAACGAAATCATGAGAAGTCCCCGATTCAGTTGTTATTCTAGCAGATTCACTTGTTGATATGGTAATTGCCAGTAAGTGTGTCTGACAATCTTTGAATTTGAGGGGTGACAAACAGTTTAAAAATAGCTGCATACGTCTGATGACTAAATACCTCCAGCTCTACAACAAAGCGCTTCCGGTTTGATGCTTGCTTCAGCCGAGAAACTTCTGCAAGACCACAATTGAAGATGTTTCACTAGCAGAACTCAAATGGACTCAGCGATGCTAGCAACACAATTAAAAACTTGCAGTTCTCTTTAAATTTAAGTCACACATTATTGTTTCCCAGGCAAGAGTTAAACAAAACATTAAAACAACAATTCACAAGATAAAAATTTAAAGAGCTAAAGATAATCGTGCATGTGTGCTCCATTTCCTGTGTGCCTGTACTTGAAATGTATAGTATTAAGACTCTTGCCATTGCACATACGAGCAAAGAGATTACAAATGCAGTCATACTGCACAGAAACAGGCCCTTCAGCCCACCTTGCCTATGCCGACCGAGATCTAAGATAATCCCATTTGCCTGCATTTGGTCCATATCCCTCTAACCTTTAAGATCCATGTATCTGTCCAAGTGCTTTTTAAATGTTATTTCAGTAACTGCCTCAACTACCTGTCTCTCCCCTGACAGCCTGTTACATATATTCACCACCCTCTGAGTGAAAAAGATGACCTCAGCTTCCGATTAAGTCTTCTCCCCCTCACCTTAAACCAATGTCCTCTGGATCTTGATTCCCTTACTCTGGGTAAAAGACACAATGCAATGACCCTATCTATTCCTATCAAGATTTTCATGTTCATAAGTGATGGGAGCAGAATTAGGCCATTCAACCCATCAAGTCTACTCCGCCATTCAATCTTCCCCTCTTAATCCCATTCTCCTGCCTTCACCCCATAACCTCTGCAACCCTTCTATAAGATCACCTCTGTAAGATCACCCCTCGTCCTCTTGCACTCTAAGGAATAAAGTCCTAGCCTGCCCAACCTCAACATATAGCTCAGGGCTTCAAGACCTGGTAACATCCTTGTATATCTTCTCTGCACTCTTACCAGCTTTACACCAACCTTCCTATTGGACAGTGATCAAAACTGAGCACAATACTCGAAATATGGCCTCACCGATGTCTACCGTCAAAATTGTTCTTGCCCCAATTTAGAATCTTAATTTGAAGGCCAGCCCTATCTTTATCCATAACTATCTTAAAGCTATTAGAACAATGGTTGCAGGTTCCAAAAGACTCACACACATTCCTTGCGATCACTTGCCCTTCCCAATTTTCTAAGAGTTGAACAAGCTTTGCTCTCTCCTATGAAGAGACCAATGCATATTGCCTGAGGAAATTTTCCTGAACACATTTGACAAAATCCACCGTCTAAGCCTTTGGCACTATGACAGTCCCAGTCTACATTGGGAAAGTTAAAATCCCCTACAACCTTATTAGTCTTGCAGCTGCCTACAATCTCCTGGTATATTTGGCCTTCAACTTCCCATTGACTATTTGGGGTCCTTATCCTTTTGGGGGGATCTTATAGAAACTTGCAAAATTCTTAAGGGGTTGGACAGGCTAGCACGAAGATTATTCCCGATGTTGGGGAAGTCCAGAACAAGGGGTCACAGTTTATGATAAGGGGGAAATCTTTTAGGACCGAGATGAGAAAATCATTTTTTACACAGAGAGTGGTAATTCTGTGGAATTCTCTGCCACAGAAGATAGTTGAGGCAAGTTTATTGGCTATATTTAAGAGGGAGTTTAAGAGATGTGGCCCTTGTGGCTAAAGGGATCAGGGGGTATGGAGAGAAGGCAGGTACAGGATACTGAGTTGGATGATCAGCCATGATCATATTGAATGGCGGTGCAGGCTCGAAGGGCTGAATGGCCTACTCCTGCACCTATTTTCTATGTCTCTATGTTTCTATGTCCTATAGTACACTTCCAACAAGGTGATCATCAACTTTTTATTTCCCAGCTCACACACATAGCCTCAACCTAGTCCTGGACGAATACATCAAGAAAGTTCACAAATGCTACAGCTTTCAAAACACTAAAGTTCCTTTTGTTTAAGAGTTTTTTTCTGAAATCAGACATAAATGCAATGTAATCTAAGTAGCTTTCTACAGAATTGGGGGGTTTTCGTGATAGGAAAGGTTGAGAAGGTTATGGGCCAAACGCAGGCAGGTGGAGATGGAGACACTTTGGTCGATATGGGCAAGCTGTGCAGAAGAGATTGTTTCCATGAGTTGAGTGGAATTGAGTTTAGTTTATTATCACGTGTGAAGGCGCAGTGAAAAGCTTTTGTTGCATGCTGCGCCATGATTCTACAGAATCAGTAGATGCATAGTATGCTTAGTAGTGGTGGGGCTACTTTGGTAACACCTTCAATAAAAATAGGCTTTCAAATATAATGAACATCAACCTGGAAGCAGGCAGTGAAAATGGAGACATATTCACAGGTCATTCATTGCAGGTTGGCTTTGTTCAAATCAGATAATAACTGTGTAAGAAGGAACTACTGATGCTGGTTTAAACTGAAGATAGACACAAAAAAGCTGGAGTAGCTGAAGTGCAGTGGGACAGGCAGAATCTCTGGAGAGAAGGAATGGGTGATGTTTCGGGTCGAGACCCTTCTTCAGACTGCGAGTCGGGGGAGAGGGGGACTAGAGGTATGGATGGGTAAGGTGTTAAAACGACAGATCAAAGCAGGCAATCATCAAGGAAAGACACAAAAAGCTGGAGTAACTCGGCGGGACAGGGAGCATCTGTGGAGAGAAGGAATGGGTGATTTTTTTCGGGTCGAGACCCTTCAGTTTCTCTCTGAAGAAGGGTCTCGACCCGAAACATCACCCATTCTGAAGAAAGGTCTTAACACAAAACGTCACCCATTCCTTCTCTCCAGAGATGCTGAGTTACTCCAGCTGTTTGTGTCTATCTTTAGATAATAACTGAGTCAGCCATGACTGAAGTCAAAATGCTGTTTCTTCTAAGCAGAAAGTTGCAGATTCCACTCCAGAGAGAAACTTGAAAATCTCATTCTAAGTGATCAGTCCATGATCAAAGGTGCCATCTTTGAATAAAGTGGTAAGCTGAAAATCCTCCCTGCCCTATCAGAAAGGCAGAGAATTCCACAAATTCACAACTCTGTGTGCAAACGTTTTTCCTCATCTCAGTTCTAAATGGCCTACCCCTTATTCTCAAACAGTGGCCCCTGGTTCTGGACTCCCCCAACATCGGAAACAAGTTTCCTGCATCTCACGAGTCCGATCCCTTAATAATTTTATATGTTTCTAGAAGATTCCCCATCATACTTCTAAATTCCAGTGAATACAAGCCCAGTCGCTCCATTCTTTCATCATATGACAGTTCCGTCATCCCGTGAATTAACCTCGTGAACCTACGCTGCACTGCCTCAATGGAAAGAATGTCCTTCCTCAAATTAGGAGACCAAAACTGCACACAATACTCCAGGTGTGGTCTCACCAGGTCCCTGTACAACTGCAGAAGGACCTTTTTGCTCCTATACTCCTCCTCTCGTTATGTAAGCAAAAATGTCATTAGCTTTCTTCACTGCCTGCTGTACGTGCATGCTTACTTTCAGTGACTGATGTACAAGAACACCCTGGTCTCATTGTCCCATTTTCCTAACCTGACACCATTCAGATAATAATCTGCCTTCACGTTCTTGCCACTAAAGTGGATAACCTCACATTTACACACATTATACTGCATCTGCCATGCATCTGCCCACTCACCCAATCTGTCCAAGTCACCCTGATTTCTCATAGCATCCTCTTCACAGTTCACACTGCCACCCAGCTTTGTGTCATCTGCAAATTTGCAAATGTTACTTTTAATTCCTTCATTTAAATCATTAATATATATTGTAAAAAGCTGGGGTCCCAACTCAGAGCCTTGCGCTACCCCACTAGTCACAGCCTGCCATTCTGAAAGGGACCCATTAATCCCTACTCTTTGTTTCCTGTCTGCCAACCACTTCTCTATCCGTCAATACCCTACCCCCAATACCATGTGCACTAATTTTGCCCACTAATCTCCTGTGTGGGACCTTATCGGACTTTCTGAAAGTCCAGGTACACTACATCCACTGGCTCTCCCATGTCCATTTTACTTGTTTCATCCTTAATAAATTCCAGAAGATTAGTCAAGCATGATTTCCCTTTCCTAAATGATGCCAGGTTAAACTAGCTCTTCTTTATTGAAAACAGGCAGACAAATTATGTCATTACACTGCATCGTGTTATGTTTATTTCTCTAGCACCATTTCGACTTTAAGTGCAAAAATAAATCAGTTTGGGAATAAAATACCTTAAAAACATTTGTCAAGAATTATCACCAGTAGCGTTAAATTCAGCTAATTTGGTTTATAAACATAGAAACATGGAAAATAGATGCAGGAGGCCGCCATTCGGCCCTTCGAGCCAGCACCGCCATTCATTGTGATCATGGCTGATCATCCCCTATCATAACCCGTGCCTGCCTTCTCCCCATACCCCTTCACTCCACTAGCCCCTAGAGTTCTATCTAACTCTCTCTTAAATCTATCCAGTGATTTGGCCTCCACTACCCTCTGTGGCAGGGAATTCCATAAATTCTCAACTCTCAGGGTGAAAAAGTTTTTTCTCACCTCAGTCTTAAATGACCTCCCCTTTATTCTAATACTGTGGCCCCTGGTTCTGGACTCGCCCAACATCGGGAACATTATTCCTGCATCTAGCTTGTCCAGTCCTTTTATAATTTCATATGTTTCTATAAGATTCCCCCTCATCCTTCTAAACTCCAGTGAATACAAGCCTAGTCTTTTCAATCTTTCCTCATATGACAGTCCCGCCATCCCAGGGATCAATCTCATGAACCTACGCTGCACTGCCTCAATCACAAGGATGTCCTTCGTCAAATTAGGAGACCAAAACTGTACACAATACTCCAGATGTGGTCTCACCAGAGCCCTATACAACTGCAGAAGAACCTATACTGAAATCCTCTTGTTATGAAGGCCAACATTCCATTAGCTTTGAGGAATGCAAAATGATAAACCTATGGCCAAATTACATGAACATACTAACTCATGATTAAATCGCCCACTCTGAACGGGAGCTCAATTAAAATGTTTTTGCAGATTAGTGTTCATTGCACCGAGTTTCTTTTGATTGATCATTCACATTTACGTGAAAATGGTTTTATCAGTTACAAGCAGAGTGCTATTTTTGTCTTCAGTCATAAAAGGGAAATTACAAGAAAGTGGGGATAACACCTATAAACAGGTAAACAACAGCTATTTTTACAAGCAGGAAGTCACTATGCCTCAGTTCAAAGAATTATTCCTTTTCATTATTATAGACATCCTTCTAGCTTCTGGTATCAAGCCCGTGTGTTTACAATGTTGGTTGCAAGTGAAACTACAAATGAAACTTCTTAACATCAAACTTGACCACCAACACATCAGTCAAATCTGATTTTTTCCAAAACTTGGTCAGAATTCAAAGGGGTGAAATGGGCCAAACAAAAAGTACACCAGTCTAAAATAGAAACTGGGAAAGTTACAAATGAAAACTTCAATAACAAAGTGCGAACTCAAAAAAAAAATGTTGCAAGCATCTCAGTCTGAAAAGCATTATCTACTTCCTGGTTTGACGTTGTCGTGAATGTTAAAGCAGGAATCCAATTGACATATTCAAAGGATTAAATACATTTAATGTAGCCTGTAGGTGTTTTTTTTAATTAAACATAAACACTGCTGGGGGTTATGTAACGTGATTTTCCTTTGCATTGTTCCTGTAATACATGGACCTAAACATGGGCCAGACCTACTCTTGCGAAGATGATTCTCATTGTGTCTGCATGGAGATGGTTGTCTTTAGCAAATTCGAGAATCTTTTAGAGACATGCACCATGGAAAACAAGGCTCCACAACCCACTGTCTCTCCACGTATATGCTGAACATTCATCGTAATCCTTCAATGAACCCGATTTTTGTTCTCCCCTCATTTTCATTCACATCCCCCACCCCCATCCTCGATTCTACCACTCAGCTACACAATCATAACAACTTACAGTGGCTAATTAACCTATCAACCCACATGCCTTTGGATGGAAATATACACGGTGACAGGCGGAACATCCAAATTCAACGCAGACTGCAAGTGAGGATAGTAATGAACCTGGATCTGACAATGCCCCACAGAATGAGGCAGCAGCGCAATCTGCAGTCTCACCCTGCTGCCCTGCCACTCTTGTTACATCCCCAATCTACCCACTGAGTTACTGCAGCACTTGGTGACTGTCTTCGGTATAAACCAGCAACAGCAGTTCCTTCCTACACACTTTATATTTGGTTTTCCTGATATCCTGATGTCATGTACTTAGAGAGTCACCAGAACATGCTCCTAAGTTAGCAATGACATGGCAACCTGGCGGAAGAAGGAAACGAGGCCGACCAAAACTCAAATGGAGGCCAACATTCCAGAAGGATTTAGCAGACCGGGACGCAAGCCTGTCGATGGTGGAAGACGTCGCACATAACCGAACAGAATGGCGAAACCTTGCTGTCCAATGCACCCAACAGTGTGGGAGGAACTAAATCTAAGTAAGTAAAGATATCTTGATATGAGGAGAAGCAGGAGAATGGGGTCAGAGACCCAGGTTTCAATCCTGACTCCGGGCGCTGTCTGTATAGAGTTTGTATGTTCTCCTCATGAGCGGGTGCTCCGATTTCTCCCCACAATCCAAGCCATATAACCACATAACAATGACAGCACGGAAACAGGCCATCTCGGCCCTTCTAGTCCAAGCCGAACACTTACTCTCACCTAGTCCCATCTACCTGCACTCAAACCATAACCCTCCATTCCTTTCCCGCCCATATATTTTTAAATGATAAAATTGAACCTACCTCCACCACTTCCACTGGAAGTTCATTCCACACCGCTACCACTCTCTGAGTAAAGAAGTACTCCCTCATGTTACCCCTAAACTTTTGTCCCTTAATTCTCAAATCATGACCTCTTGTTTGAATCTTCCCTACTCTCAATGGAAAAAGCTTACCCACGTCTACTCTGTCTATCCCTCTCATAATTTTAAAGTCCTCTATAAAGTCCCCCCTTAAACTTCTGCGCTCCTATCTTCTTCAACCTTTCTCTGTAACTTAGTTGCTGAAACCCAGGCAACATTCTAGTAAATCTCCTCTGTACTCTCTCTATTTTGTTGACATCTTTCCTATAATTTGGCGACCAAAATTGTACACCATACTCCAGAATTGGTCTCACCAATGCCTTGAACAATTTTAACATGACATCCAAACTTCTATACTCAATGCTCTGATTAATAAAGCCAGCACAACAAAAGCTTTCTTTACCACCCCATCTACATGAGATTCCACCTTCAGGGAACTATGCAAAGTTATTCCTAGATCCCTCTGTTCTACTGCATTCCTCAATTCGCTACCATTTATCATGTACGTCCTATTTTGATTTGTCCTACCAAGATGTAGCATCTCACACTTAACAGCATTAAACGCCATCTGCCATCTTTCAGCCCACTCTTCCAAATGGCCTAAATCTCTCTGTAGACTTTGAAAATCTATTTAATTATCCACAACACCACCTATCTTAGTGTCATCTGCATACTTACTAACCCAATTTACCACACCATCATCCAGTTCATTGATGTATATGACAAACAACAGTGGACCCAACACACCCCAACCTTCTTAACCAACCTTCCATATGGAATCTTGTCAAAGGACTTACTGAAGTCCATATAGACAACATCCACCATTTTACCCTCATCAATTTCCCTAGTAACCTCTTCTAAAAATTCAAGAAGATTAGTCAAACATGACCTTCCAGGCACAAATCCATGTTGACTGTTCCTAATCAGACCCTGTTTATCCAGATTCTTATATATATTATCTCTAAGTATCCTTTCCATTAATTTGTCCACCACTGACGTCAAACTAACAGGTCTGTAATTGGTAGGTTTACTCTTAGAACCCTTTTTAAACAATGGAACAACATGCGCAGTACGCCAATCCTCCGGCACCATTCCCGTTTCAAATGACATTTGAAATATTTCTGTCATAGCCCCTGCTATTTCTACACTAACTTCCCTCAATGTCCTAGGGAATATCCTGTCACGACCTGGAGACTTATTCACTTTTATATTTTTCAAAAGGGTCAATACTTCCTCTTCTTTGATCCTCATAGTTTCCATAGCTACTACTTGTTTCCCTTACCTCACATAATTCAATATCAATCTCCTTGGTGAATGCCGAAGAAAAGAAATTGTTCAATATCTCCCCATCTCTTTTGGCTCTGCAGATAGCTGTCCACTCTGACTCTCTAATGGACCAACTTTATCCCTCGTTATCCTTTTGCTATTAATATAGCTGTAGAAACCCTTTGGATTTACTTTCACCTTACTTGCCAAAGTAATCTTTTAGCTTTTCTAATTTCTTTCTTAAGATTCTTTTTACATTCTTTATACTCCTCTTATGCCTCATTTACTCCTTGCTGCCTATAATTATTGTAAATCTCTCGCTTTTTCCAAACCACCTGGAGCTAAGTGTCCAATTTCCCTTGAAAACCATGGCTCTTTCCAATTATTACTCTTTCCTTTCAACCGAAGAGGGACATAAAGATTCTGTACTCTTAAAATTTCCCCTTTAAATGTATTCCATTTCTTTACTACATCCTTCCCATAAAACAAAATGTCCCAATTCACTTCTTTTAAATCCTTTCGCATCTCCCCAAAGTTTGCCTTTCTGCAATCAAAATTCTCATACAGGTGGTTTGTGGTTTAATTGGTTTCAGTAAAAATTAATCGCATACAGGTGGTTTGTGGTTTAATTGGCTTCAGTAAAAATTGTGACTTGTTCCCAGTGCATACGGTAGTGCTAGTGTGCAGGGATCGCTGGTCGCCGTGGACTTGGTGGGCTGAAGTGCCTGTTTCTACTCGGATTCTCTAAACTGAACTAAACTGAAAGCAGATAGAGCCACCATGAGTGATTCTGTGGCCAACACGGCAAATATATTTGAAAGGGTGGGTGACATTAGATGATAATGGAGAATGGATATAGCCAGCCATATTAGTTTGGATTATGTCAATGCAGAGGAGATAATATCTACCGATATTTACATGTTGACTAAAAGTTGGAGTCTGGCTTATTTAATGTCATCATAGAAACATAGAAAATAGGTGCAGGAGTAGGCCATTCAGCCCTTCGAGCCTGCACCGCCATTCAATATGATCATGGCTGATCATCCAACTCAGTATCATGTACCTGCCTTCCCTCCATACCATACCCCCTGACCCCTTTAGCCACAAGGGCCACATCTAACTCCCTCTTAAATATAGCCAATGAACTGGCCTCAACTACCTTCTGTGGCAGAGAATTCCATAGATTCACCACTCTCTGTGTGAAAAATGTTTTCCTCATTTCGGTCCTGGAAGATTTCCCCCTTATCCTTAAGCTGTGACCCTTTGTTCTGGACTTCCCCAACATCGGGAACAATCTTCCTGCATCTAACCTGTCCAACTCCTTAAGAATTTTGTAAGTTTCTATGTTCCCCCCTCAATCTTCTAAATTCTAGCGAGTACAAGCCGAGTCTATCCAGTCTTTCTTCATATGAAAGTCCTGACATCCCAGGAATCAGTCTGGTGAACTTTCTCTGTACTCCCTCTATGGCAAGAATGTCTTTCATTTAATGAAATTTTACATCTTTCAGAGACTTTTTCGGTATTTAGAAAAAGGCTTTTGTGTCTTCTTTCAGATAAGTTTTGGAGTTTGATTATAAATTATAGACAAAGGGGGAGACAAAGGAAATGTTAAAATTGAGCAGACAAGGGACTGCACCACCGGAAATAATAACTTGTCAACGCACAATCATCACGGATTCAGAAAGGTCATGATTGACTAACCTGCTGGAGATTTTGAAACATGACTAACATGATGGATAGGGGAAATGTGTTTATTATTATTCAGCATGCAGTTTGAAAATATTCAGTAGTTGGGTAAGGAATTAATATGGTTGGCAAACAGCAGATAGCGAGTCAAAGTGAAACAGTACACCCTTAAGTACTTTTGTAATAATGTAATCTTCATGGGATTCTTGTATCCTTCCTTTTCAATATATATACACATCAGTAATATTGACTTACAGGATATATCATCTTATACATTACAGTAATATTTTTTGCGTAGTTATTATAGGAATGTGCTACCTCTGCCAGGAGATCTGAATGCGATTTCTAACTTGGTTACGCTAGGAATTGCAGATGCTGGAATCTTAAGCAAAACACAAAGTGAGGAAGTGACGAAGAGTCCCATCCCAAAGCATAGTCTGTCCGTCCATTCCCTCCACAGATGTTGCTTGACCTGTTGAGTTCCCCCAGCACTTTGTTTGACATTCACACTTGGACTTTCCCCAAGGGCAAATGTTTTAAATTATTCTGCAGACATCTGGAGGACAGCATAAATAGACATTGGGGAAAGATCCGATCCAACCTACCAAATCCAACTACTTTGAAATATTGTCTGTACATTTTTTCACATTTTGTTACGTTACAACTTTATTCTAAAATGAAATATCATCAATCTACACACAATACTCCATAATACAAAACTCCAAGCGGGCTGTCATGTGCCTTTTACTGAGGAGCGGCTTCAGTCTGGTCACTTTACCATAAAGGCCTGATTGGTGGAGTGCTGCAGATATAGTTTTCCTTCTGGAAGTTTCCCCCATCTCCTAAGAGGAACTCTGGAACTCTGTCAGAGTGACCATTGGGTTTTTGGTCACCTCCCTGACCAAGGTACTTCTCCCCCGATTGCTCAGTTTGGTCAGGAGGTCAGCTTTATGAAGAGTCCTGGTGGTTCCAAAGTTCTTCCATTTAACAATGACGGAGGCCACTGTGCTCTTCAGGACCTGCATTGCTGCAGAAATTGTTTTATACCCTTCCCCAGATCTGTGACACAATCCTGTCTCAGAGGTCTACGGCAATTTTGCTCAATTTTGAGTGTCATAGCAAAGGGTCTGAATACTTATGTAAATGTGATGTTTCAGTTATTTATTTTTAATTACTTTGCAAAAATTTCTAAACGCCTGTTTTTGCCTTTTCATTCTGGGGTATTGTGTGTAGATTGATGATAAAAAAAAGAATTGAATCCATTTTTAAATTAGTCTATAATGTAAAAAAAAATGTGGAAAAAGTGAAGTGGGCTGAATACTTTCTGAATGCACTGTAATTCCTTGAAAGTGCTTTACAGGTAGGTAGGTTGGTCAATAATTGTGTTTGCACATTGGCCTTCGACATTCAGAGCATTGAGTTTAGGAGGTGCTAAATGCGGCCATATTTAGAGTATTTTGTTCACTTTTGGTTACTAGTTATAGGAAAGAAGTTGTCAAGCTGGAAAGGGTACAGTGAAGATTTACAAGGATGTTGGCAGGACTAGAGTGCCTGCGCTATAGGGAGAGGTTGAGCAGGCCAGCACTTTATACCATGGAGCACAGGAGGATGAGGGTTGATTTTATAAAGGTTTATAAGATCACGAGGGGAATGGATATGGCAATTGCACATCGTATTTTACCTAGATTAGGGGAATCAAGAACTAGAGGACATAGGTTTAAGGTAAGGCAGAGATTTAAAAGGCCACTGAGGGGAAACTGTGTTTACATAAAGAGTGGTAGGCATATGGAACGGACTGCCAGAGGAGGTAATTGAGGAAGATACTGTCATAACATCAGGACTTTCATATGAAGAAAGACTGGATAGACTCGGTTTGTACTCGCTAGAATTTAGAAGATTGAGGGGGGATCTTATAGAAACTTACAAAATTCTTAAGGGGTTGGACAGGCTAGATGCAGGAAGATTGTTCCCGATGTTGGGGAAGTCCAGAACAAGGGGTCACAGTTTAAGGATAAGGGGGAAATCTTTTAGGACCGAGGGTCTCGACTGAAACGTCACCCATTCCTTCTCTCCAGAGATGCTGCCTGTCCCGCTGAGTTACTCCAATGTTTTGTGTCTATCATCGGTTTAAACCAGCATCTGCAGTTCCTTCCGCCACTTTTAACTTTGATTGCTCATTAATCTTTCTGTGGGGAATGACCTTACATGCAGTCGGTCACCTAGCTCCAGCTGCCACAGTCGGCAGAAGTGTCTTGACCAGAAACATCGCCTATCCATGCCCTCTGGAGATGCTGCCGGACCCAGTGAGTTACGGTTTAAGAAGGAACTGCAGATGCTGGAAAATCGAAGGTAGCCAAAACTACTGGAGAAACTCAGCGGGTGAGGCAGCATCTATGGAGCGAAGGAAATAGGCCACGTTTCAGGTCGAGACCCTTCTTCAGACTGATGTGGGGGCGGGACGGTGGGGGGGGGGGGGGGATGGAAGAAGAAAGGAAGAGGCGGAGACAGTGGGCTGTGGGGGAGCTGGGAAGGGGAGGGGGAAAGAAGGTGAAAACAGGGACATTGGAGAAGTCAATGTTCATACCGCTGGGGTGTAAACTACCCAAGCGAAATATGAGGTGCTGCTCTTGGTAGATGACGTCTGAGAAGGACCCTGACATACAAAACAACACCTATCCATGTTCTCCAGAGATGCTGCCTGACCCGCTGACTTACTCCAGCACTTTATGTCAACTATGATTAGTGTTAATTTCCCTCTCAGATAGCAGAAAAGGCCACTGTGTCATTTGGACAACTTTGATCACCTTCTGTCACGATGCCCTCCATTCTTTCCATCCTTACCACCCTCCATTCCAATTCTGGTGAAAGATTATTGATGAGAAACTTTAACACTTTTTCTTTTTCTCATAGATGCTACTTGAGTGGGTTGTGCATTTTGTTTCATTCACTGTTTTGGATGCCAGTTGAACGTGTTACTATGAATCCATTTTATGTCCATGCCACAGATCTTTTTATTTAGTTTAGTTGAGAGATACAGCAAGAAACAGGCCCTTCAGCCCACCATGTCCACACCGACCAGTGATCCCCGCACATTAACATTATCCTACACACGCTAGGGGCAATTTACACTTACACCAAGCCAATTTACCTACAAACCTGTACATCTTTGAAGTGTGGGAGGAAACCGGAGATCTCGGAGAAAACCCATGCGGGTACGGGGAGAACACACAAACACCATACAGACAGTACCCGTGGCCGGGATCGAACCTGGGTCTCCGGCACTGCAAGTGGTGTAAGGCTGCACCTCTACTGCTGCCCCACTGTGCCGCCCTGTTAATTTTAAATGCAACTCAAGGTTCAGCAATGCCACTTTCTCCTCATTCAGTGGATTACAGGATCCAGCCCCCACTGGCAAGTTAAATGTCAGAAAATGCAACAAGAAAGGTCATTTCTTCCTCCAGTCCTGTCAGAATTGCAATAATCTTCACAAGTTCAATACACTTAAAAAATAATTGAAAAACAGTGCAGTGACCTGTACATTACTTTGAATAATAATTGTTGAACTAAAGGGGCCTGTTAAAATAAACCAATATGGATGGGAAGGGAATGGAGGGCATGCGGCAGGTGGGGGGACTAGGCGACATTATGTGTTCGGTCGCTTGATGGCCTGTTTCCGTACTGTAATTGCATGCGGCTAAAGCGTCCGGCCAAACCCTGCAAGCGGGAGCGCGCGCTTAGGTGGTCGCTTGAGCCATACGGCATACGGCAAGCGCGGCCAAACCAGAAGCGGGAGCCGCGCGGAGGTCGAGTGCCATTACCGCGCAGAATTTTTAAACACGGTCAGTTTTTCGGAGCCCCGCACGATGTCAGGACCAGCTCCGCACAACTCCGTACGGCTCTGGCAATTGAAGTGGGACTGGACCCGCGAGGCTGTACGGCTCAAGCGACCACGTTAGGTTGAGCTTGCCACATGCAGGCGCATGCTGGTGGGACCGGCCCTTTGGGTCGCGCTTGCCGCATACAGGTTGCATGCTCGTGGGACAGGCCCTTTAAGATTTATAAAAATAAAATTCAGGTTTTATTTCCTTTAACCATCTGAATCTCTGGAATCCTAGCATTTCATCTAAATTCCTTAAACCACCTCAAGGTGACAGAACGCCACAGCTTTTTTAAACGCTTGCCGAATCGCTTGCCTCCAAAGAACCTAAAGCTATTGCACCACTTCAAATTTAAAATAACTTACTTGCTGTAACACCATATCTCAGACCCATCAATGCACTGCCAAACAGCTATGGTGCTGCAGAACATAATTAGCAGCAGCGGCTGCATACAAATCTTATAAGAAGTACACATTGAAGAGCAATCCATTGATGCATTGATCAAGGAGTCGTCCTTCAGATTAGACATTAAACCAAAGCATTGTCTACTTTTTCCGTAAGACGCAAACGATACTGAGGCCTCATTTTGTACAGTTATTCTATTGTTCTCTGTAACTTGACAGATATTTGTCTTCAACCAATAGCATTTAAACATTACCATCATGTCTGCAAATTCCAGCCAATTAAACCATTACGCTATAGCTATTATTCCTCGGAAATAACCAAATTTGATATTTCCACATCTGTAAATTCAATTATGTGAATCCAGAAGTTGCTCTTAGCAATTCTAAGCGACTGTGGATGCTGGGTTTTGATGTTGAACACCGCGTGGAGTTCAGCAAGGAGCAAGAGTCTGAGTTAATTGCCAATTACTTACCTGGAGACTGCGTATAGAGTTTCTGCACTTTGCCTGTGGAGGAACAAGACGTGCTCTTGAATGGATGAGAGTAGCTGCAAAAGTAAAAATTTGGCAAACTTTAAGGCATTCCCTCCCATTTAACTGTTTTTAACAATTCTCTTAAATTAAACCCAGTTCTGAACATTTCAAAAGCACTTAAAGTTTTAAACTATCGAGCCAAGTCTAGGGGTGAACTTAACATACCGGCAACCCTTCTTCAGATTTTGTGGGTGGGGCTTGACTTAATAGCCCCAAATGATGTCACTTTCATACCCACACTAATTTACAGTGAAGGGCGCACTCACACACTAAACAAAAATTAACTGTCCAAGTTGAAGCGGAATAAACTACTGAAAGTAACTGCATTTTTCAGGTTTCAATGTTTTTATCGGAAGCATTTGTGCAAAAATCTTGACAATTTTACAGCTCAGTGAACAGCTTCAATGTTAACACTTTCCAAAAAGGACATGAAATTAAAAAGAGAGAGAAAGAAGAAGAGAGAGGAAAAAGACAAAAGAAAAGAGGGGAGATGTACCCGTCGTCCTTCTCCTACGCCCACTCACCCAGCACAACGAGTAATTTCGAATTTGTGTTCAAATATTGTATTGTTCAAGAAAATCAATAAAAGATGACCATATTTTTAAAAATTGCTTCAGTTTATAGAAACATAGAAACATAGAAATTAGGTGCAGGAGTAGGCCATTCGGCCCTTCGAGCCTGCACCGCCATTCAATATGATCATGGCTGATCATCCAACTCAGTATCCCGTACCTGCCTTCTCTCCATACCCTCTGATCCCCTTAGCCACAAGGGCCACATCTAACTCCCTCTTAAATATAGCCAATGAACTGGCCTCGACTACCCTCTGTGGCAGAGAGTTCCAGAGATTCACCACTCTCTGTGTGAAAAAAATCTTCTCATCTCGGTTTTTAAAGGATTTCCCCCTTATCCTTAAGCTGTGACCCCTTGTCCTGGACTTCCCCAACATCGGGAGCAATCTTCCTGCATCTAGCCTGTCCAACCCCTTAAGAATTTTGTAAGTTTCTATAAGATCCCCTCTCAATCTCCTAAATTCTAGAGAGTATAAACCAAGTCTATCCAGTCTTTCTTCATAAGACAGTCCTGACATCCCAGGAATCAGTCTGGTGAACCTTCTCTGCACTCCCTCTATGGCAATAATGTCCTTCCCTCATATTTGGAGACCAAAACTGTACGCAATACTCCAGGTGTGGTCTGACCAAGACCCTGTACAACTGCAGTAGAACCTCCCTGCTCCTATACTTAAATCCTTTTGCAATGAAAGCTAACATACCATTCGCTTTCTTCACTGCCTGCTGCACGTGCATGCCTACTTTCAATGACTGGTGTACCATGACACCCAGGTCTCGCTGCATCTCCCCTTTTCCTAGTTGGCCACCATTCAAGATAACCCTATTTCTCTCTCGATGTGATGTGTCTGTCATTGCTGTAATCCACATCTTCACTGGAGGGACTTCAGCTTTTTTCGAGATTTTAAGTATGAGGTTTTTTTGGTGATATTAGTCCATAGGCGTCAAAGCGTCACTGAAAAACAGTCAATTAACTGCACTTTTCATTATGACATGGCATGACCACAGCAAAATCCCAGACCAGATCATTTGACTATTACTTAAGCTACTTCATTTTCATTATTATAACAATGTTTTCAACATTATAACAATGACTATTCCGAAAGTATTTCATCGCTTCTAAATTTCTTCGTCAAAAACTAAAGTTGTGAAAGTCTTCATAAAAATATGATCTATCTTCGTTCCATTTTCGTTTCCAAAAAAATGTTCGTGAATCAGCTTGGTCTTGGTCAGGACAATGGTAGAGGCATTGTCACTAATTTCACCATCACCAAGAGTTAAGAGTGTATCATTGTCATATCTCTTACTTGCTACAGCACAACGGAATGTGTAAACACAGTACATAATGGGAGGAAAATAAAAGAACCCGTCAAGATTCCCACTCACAAGTACATCCAGATTCAGGAATAGTTTTTTCCCAGTTATTATCAGGCAACTGAACTGTCCTCTCACCAGCTAGAGTGTAGTATTGATCTCCCATCTACCTCATTGGAGACTTTTGATCTATCTTAAATCAGGCTGTATTATACTTTTCTTGCACTAAACCTTATACCCTTTATCCCGTTTCAGTACACTGTGGAGAGTTTGATTGTAAACATGTATAGTCTTTCCGCTGACTGGATAGCACGCAACATAAAACGTTTCCCTGTACCTCAGTACACCTGACAATAATAAACGTAACTAACGATGTTAGGACAGGGCTATTAGAAATTAAAGTCAATGAAAGTTTAAACATAATCAAGAGAGATGTAAAATTAATGACCTATTTGCAATCGTCCAATTAACACAGTCTCACAAAATCAGCTGCACCTGTTTATTTTTTAAGAGTTTAGAATCAGATCAGTGATGAATGACAGAATCAAAGTTGGCCTTGTAACTGATAGTTTCATTTGGAGAAACCTCAATCAAATGCAACAGGAAACTAATGTACATAATATAACGTTAATACAATAGTAACCCCAATCATTTTAGTTCAATGGAAAAAAAGTCGGTTAGGGAGGAAGACAGCTGGATCATTGATGTTTCTTATTCTATTAAAGTTGTTTTTTTTGTCTTTGCCACGTGATGTAGGAATGTATTAAGGATCGCATTCTAAGACAAAGATAAAGAGATTAAAATCCATAAAATATAATGAGAATTTTAATTGCAGAGTTTTATGTTAATCCCAATAGTTAATCTGCATTAAATATCAGATTAATCTGCATCAAAAATCAACTGTTGAAATAGTTAGCATGCTTAAGTGAATAGATTTATATGCAATAAATCTACAATTGCTTAATTTAACACACAAAAGGGCGGGTGCCCAAGAAGAACCAGGTGATTTGCCTCAATGACTATTGCCCAGTGGTACTAATGCCTGTGGTCATGAAGTGCTTTGAGAGGTTGATCATGGCACAAATCAACTCCTACCTCGACAAAAACCTGGACCCACTGTGGTTAGTTTACTGCCATAACAGATCAATGGTGGATGCAATCTCACTGGCTCTCCACTCCGCTCTGAACCACTTGGACAACAAAAACTCATATGTCAGGCTGTTAGTCATTGACTACAGCTCGGCATTTAATACCATCATCCCCTCCAAGCTGGTTACCAAGCCCTCAGATTTGGGTCTCCGCGCATCCCTCTGCAATTGAATCCTCGACTTCCTCATTCACAGACCACAGTCTGTCCGTATTGGTGGAAATGTGTCAGCCTCGATAACAATCAGCTTGGGAGCACCTCAAGGCTGCGTGCTCAGTCCCCTGCTGTACTCACTCTATACTCATGACTGCGTAGCCGGACATAGTGCAAACTCCATCAACAAGTTCGCAGATGACACCATTTTTGTGGGACGTATCACTGATGGGGACGAGTCAGAGTATAGAAATTAGATCGACCAATTGACCAAATGGTGCCAGCACAATAACCTGGCCCTCAACACCAGCAAAACCAATGAACTGACTGTGGACTTCAGAAGGGGAAGGATGGGGACCCACAAACCCATATATATCAACTGGTTGATGATGGGAAGGGTCAAGAACTTCAAATTCCTGGGCGTGCATATTTCCGAAGATCTCTCCTGGTCCCAGAGCACTGATGCAATTATAAAGAAAGCACAACAGAGTCTCTACTTCCTAGGAAGATTACAGAGAGTCGTTTTGTCAAGGAGGACTCTCTCAAACTTCTACAGGTGCACAGTAGAGAGCATACTGACCAGTTGCATCGTGGCTTGGTTCGGCAACTTGAGCGTCCAGGAGCTGAAAAGGCTGCACAAAGTTGTAAACACTGCCCAGTCCATCATCGGCTCTGACCTCCTTACCATCAAGGGGATCTATCACAGTCGCTACCTCAAAAAGGCTGCCAGCATCATCAAGGACCCACACCATCCTGGTCATGCACTAATTTCTCCACTGCCATCAGGTAGAAGGTACAGGAGCCTGAAATCTGCAACATCCAGGTTCAGGAACAACTTCTTCCCCACAACTTCTTCCCCACAGCCTGTCAATCAACCAGTCCAATGTTGGGGAAGTCCAGGACAAGGGGTCACAGTTTGAGGATAGAGGGGAAATCCTTTCGGACCGAGATGAGAAAAACATTTTTCACACAGAGAGTCGTGAATCTCTGGAACTCTCTGCCACAGAAGGTAGTTGAGGCCAGTTCATTGGCTATATTTAAGAGGGAGTTAGATGTGGCCCTTGTGGCTAAGGGGATCAGGGGGTATGGACAGAAGGCAGGTACAGGATACTGAGTTGGATGATCAGCCATGATCATATTGAATGGCGGTACAGGCTCGAAGGGCCGATTGACCTACTCATGCACCTATTTTCTATGTTTCTATGATTCTATTAAACACAACTTCAAACAAACTCTGAACTATAACAGCCTATTGCACTGCAGTGCTGCAGCAAGCAAGAATTTCATTAACCTATCTGGGACACATGCCAATAAACTCTCTTGACTTGACTTGAATTAATTTTTGATTAATTCCAAATAATTGATTGAATTCATAAATAGGGACATAGAAATAGAAGCAGTACAGGCATTGCAGCCGTTGAGACTCTCTCACGTCATCAAGATACTGCAAACCTCCACAGCCTTTGGGTTAGCGAACTCCAAAGATTCACCAGACACTACATGAAGAATGGCTTATTTTAGTTCAGAAATACAGCACGGAAACAGGCCCTTCGGCCCACCGACCGACCAGCGATCCCCGTACACCTCCACTATCCTACCCACTAGGGACAATTTACAATCTTTACCGAAGCCAATTAACCTACAAACCTGTACATTTTTGGAGTGTTAGGGGAAACTGGAGCACTCGGGGAAAACCATGCGGTCTCAGGGAGAATGTACAAACTCTGTACATACTGCACCCGTGGTCAGGATCAAACCTGGGTCTCCGGTGCTCTAAGGCAGCAACTCTACCGTTGCACCACAGTGCCACCCACATGTGTCTGCAGCCCATCTTTTACTCTGAGGCTTTTACTCATGAATCCAAATTCTAGATTCCTCAGCCTGATGGAAAAACACACCCTATATCATTCCTGTCAGACTTTGGAAGAATCTTGCAAGTCTTATCGAGATCTCCTCTCATTATTTTAATCTCTATTGGTCTAGTCCAGTGGTTCTCAATGTGGGGCGTACGCCCCACAGGGGGGCAATTTGATTTTTAGGGGGGGTAATTGAGCGCGACTGAGGAGGTCTGGGTCCATTTTTCGATTTTTATTTTTTTGGATTTTCCATCAGGTAAACATATGTAGTTTATGTTTCAGATGTTATTTTGAGTAAATATTTTTTTTTGGGGTAAAAAAGGTCTTTATTGTGTAGTTATTACATAATCACCGCGCCATCGCTCTTCATGCACGTCGCACGAAGCGTGCGAGGTCATGGGAGAACCTTATTTATAGAATTGGATTTAGAAATGCGATTCAAAGAGCTTTTGCTAAGTTACCCTTATAATATTTATTTCCTCCGTTTTCTCTCAAGGGAAAGCAATGGGGGGGCATCAGGATTTTAGAGGTGATTAGGTGGGGCATGGCCAAAAAAAGGTTGGGAACCATGGGTTTAGTCTATTCAATTAATCATATAGCAAACCTGCCTCCGTGGAGCCACTCTATTGAATCCTCGCCCTCACTGGTAAGTGTATCATTTTGAGGAAAAGGAGATCAAAACTGTACACAATACTCCAGATTCAGTCTCACCAAGAGTCGTTGTGAGTGTTTAATTGCCATATGTATTGTCAACAGATCAATGGAATGTTTTATTTGAGTCATAGGTAGTCTTCTTCTTTCGAGCCCATCCTCCATGTTTCAAATGTTGGCATTGCTGTCATCGTCCATCCTGAAAAGGACGTGTTTCCGGGGACAATCAGTGGGGGCCATCACTTGTTGCAATAGATGATGGTGGTAACAGAATTAGCTCGGGATACTTCCAGTTTCCAGCCCCGCGACATGGACACTTCTGCTATTCAATTCAATTCAATTCAACTTTAATGTCATTGCACAGATACAAGTATGGGTACAACGAAATGCAGTTTAGCGTCAGTCCGTAGTAATAGTGCAATATAGAAATAAAAATACAGAATAAGCAAACAATGTGGACGGAGAGACTGGAGAAATCTATAGGCGGGACTCCGAGTTCAGCAATGTGATAGTGTTGTTGTAGAAGCTGTTCCTCATCCTCCTAGTACGAGACCTGAGGCTCCTGTACTGCCTCCCTGATGGGAGGAGGGCAAACAGTCCATGGTTGGGGTGGGAGGGGTCTTTCATGATCTTTCCGGCCCGCCTCAGACACCGTTTTCGGTGCAGGGCATCCATGGCAGGGAGCGGGGCACCGATGATGTACTGGGCGGTTTTCACCACCCGTTGTAGTGCCTTCCTGTCCGCTACGGTGTAACTGCTGTACCATACCGTGAAGCAGGTGGTCAGGGTGCTTTCGATGGTACAGCGGTAAAAGTTGGACAGGATCTGGGGGGGACAGGTGGGCTTTCTTGAGCCTCCTCAGGAAGTAAAGGCGTTGCTGCGCCTTTTTGATCAGAATGGAGGTGTTGAGGCCGTAGGGGGCCGTAGATAAGGGGCCGTAGATAGTCATACAGCACCAAAAACTCCCAACTGGTCCATGCCATCTAAGTTGCCCCAAGATAGTCTAATTTGCTCCTGTTTGGCCATTACCTCCTTCAAACCTTTCCTTGTATTTACAATTGTCTTTTAAATGTTCCTATTGTTAACGTCTCAGTTACTTCCTCTGGCAGGTCATTCTGTTTCCCCATCACCCTTTTTATGATAATGTTGCTAAGGTTCCTATTAAATCTTTCCCCTCTCACCTTAAGCTGTTGCCTTCTAATTTTTGATACCCCTGCCCAAGAAAAAGGACCCCATGCATTCACCTGATGTATTCCCCCCACGATTTGATATACCTTGTAAAATCACTTCTTAACCTCCTGCACGCCAAGGAATAATGTTGTAGATTACCCAACCTCTCCCTGCAGCTCAGTATCACGTCCTGGCATCAACATCATAAACCTACTCTGCACGTCCTCGTGAATCGTTTTATTTATTTTATTTTATTTTTTAATTTTATTAGAAGCAATGTACATACATCTTAATCATAATATGCAACATACTACATTTCTTGTACAACTTCTTTTTTTTTTTTAACTTTAACCTATAATAGAAAAGGAGAAAAGGAAAAAGAGAAATAAGAAACGAGTGAGGATATCAGTGAAGTGCGGTCCGCAGTAGTTGGCATTAAGTGAATGATAATTGAGTATAGAAGTTGGGATGTAATGTTAAAATTGTACAAGGCATTGGTGAGGGCCAATTCTGGAGTATGGTGTACAATTTTGGTCGCCTAATTATAGGAAGGATGTCAACAAAATAGAGAGAGTACAGAGGAGATTTACTAGAATGTTGCCTGGGGTTTCAGCAACTAAGTTACAGAGAAAGGTTGAACAAGTTAGGGCTTTATTCTTTGGAGCGCAGAAGGTTAAGGGGGGACTTGATAGAGGTTTTTAAAATGATGAGAGGGATAGACAGAGTTGACGGGGAAAAGCTTTTCCCACTGATAGGAGGGAAGATTCAAACAAGGGGACATGACTTGAGAATTAAGGGACTGAAGTTTAGGGGTAACATGAGGGGGAACTTCTTTACTCAGAGAGTGGTAGCTGTGTGGAATGAGCTTCCAGTGAAGGTGGTGGAGGCAGGTTCGTTTTTACCATTTAAAAATAAATTGGATAGTTATATGGACGGGAAGGGAATGGAGGGTTATGGTCTGAGCGCAGGTATATGGGACTAGGGGAGATTATGTGTTCGGCACGGACTAGAAGGGTCGAGATGGCCTGTTTCCGTGCTGTAATTGTTATATGGTTATATGGTTAAGTAGACTGCACGTGCTTGAAAATGTGAAAAGAAAAGAAGAAAAACAAGGCCCCACAGAAAAGGGGGGCCTTCAGAAAAGAAAATGAAAATAAGTAAGGAATCTAAAAAAAGAAGGAAAGGGAATGCGCCTAATTCCTAACGATTCACACCCATCACCTAGTTCTAAAAGAGTTACTTTCCAGGGTTGTATTGCACCATATTACACCGTCCTCGTGAAGCTGAAGGGTCCCAATCTGAAATGTTGTTTCTCCGTTCCCTCCAGAGATCTGAGCCTGACCCAGTGAATCACACCATGCTTTGTTCTTTGCTCAAGATTTCAGCATCTGCAGTTATTTATGTCTCATTAAATGCTGCAACTTAACGGGCTCATTGATGCGGTAACACACATGTATAGATATTATAATTATAAATAAATAAATCATAGTTAAAAATAGGTAACCATAATAGTGCAATACCAAAATCCACGGTGCAACCCAAAACACGGTTTATAGAAGATCATAGTAGCCGAGTTAGTGTTAATGTTGTATAATGTTCAAGAGTCTGATGGCTGCTGGCAAGAAGCTGTTCTTAAACTTGGTAGAGACTATTTTCAGCTTGCTGTACCTTCTTCCCAATAGACTTTACTAGCTTTATCTTGCACTAAGCATTATTTATCTTATTCCCTTTATCATGTAAACTGGACTGTTCCAGGGACGCTGAAGCACTGTACAAGAACGGACAGAGCCGGCTGTACTTTTTGAGAAGGTTCCGCTGCATCAACATCTGTAGTAAGATGCTGCAGATGTTCTATCAATGGGTGGTAGCCAGTGCCATCTTCTTCACTGCCGTGTGCTGGGGCAGCAGGTCGAAGGCCGAGGACGACAACAGGATTAACAAGCTCATCAGGAAGGCTGGCTCCATCTTGGGGCTGAGTTGGATTCATGGGAGGTGGTCTTGAAGGGGAGGATGCTCCTCAAACTGTGGAGCATCTTAGACAATACAGCTCACCCCCTCCATGACACACTGGTCAACCTGTGCAGTACCTTCAACAACAGACTAGTTTCACCAAGGTGCAGTACAGAACGCCCCAGGAGATCTTTTCCCTGTGGCTATCAAACTGTACAACTCCTCCCCCTTCTGCCATGGGGTAGACTGACTCCCCCCTCCCATAAAATCTTTGCACATCATCAATCCTTTCTACTCGTCAATTTAATTTCATGCTTCATGTATCTTGTGCTGAATGACTGTTGGCAGATCAATTTCCCTCCTGGGATAAATAAAGTTCTATTGTGTCATATCATATGTATCGGTTCACTGTGAATGACCCGATTGGAATCATGTATTGTCTCGTGACATTAAAATAAACTCAACCTCAACTGATAGTGTGGCCAGGGTTCTATAGGTCTTTGATGATATCAGCTGCCCTTTTTGAAGTGGTGTCATCTATAGAGCCCTTTGAGGATGGGGAGGTCTACCTTTGATGGACGGGGCAATGCCTTGATGCGCTGGGCCCAGGACAGATCTTCAGAGATATAGATGCCCAGGATCTTGAAGATCTTGACTCTCTCCACTAATATTCCAGTGATGAAGGCAGGCAAGGTTTTATATAATTGCAATAAAGCAGCATTGCTCCTGTGTAGGAAGGAACTGCAGATATTGGTTTAAACCAAAGAGAGACACAAAAAGCTGGAGAAACTCAGCAGGACAGGCAGCATCTATGGAGAGAAGGAATGGGTGACATTTTGGGTTGAGACCCTTCTTCAGACTCTTGTACTCAAATGTCGGCTTTCTGTAAAATGGTCCCGTGGGTAAAGTCAGAATTCAGCTGTGATCTCTTCCATGGCTAGGGACTTGGTTGATGTGTGGGCCATCATGTTTAGATGGGGAAAATCTGGGAAGTCATTGGAAGGCTGATTGGAACACTGATCCCACTTTTGTCCGACAGTGCCCCGCTCTTAACCACTATTTCAAACAGACGAGCACATCAGTTGCAAGAATGATTGTAATATCAGTTGCAAAGTCTGAAGAAGGGTTTCGGCCCGAAACGTTGCCTATTTCCTTCGCTCCATAGATGCTGCTGCACCCGCTGAGTTTCTCCAGCTTTTTTGTGTACCTTCGATTCTCCAGCATCTGCAGTTCCTTCTTAAACAGTTGCAAGAATGAGTTTGGATCAAAATTTAAATATGAAGATCATCCTCTATAATGTCACAATGATACAGTCAAGCTGGTAGAGGAGCAATGTCACCTTTCTCATCTGTCTATGGAGACGATATCTTGTGCCATAGAACAAGGCGGCAAACTTGAATGTTGAGGTTCCCTGATGATTCAGCAGCAGGAGGAGCAAACACAAGTATCAACTGGTGCCAGCAACTGATAGACCGATTTGATGCATGAAAAGTATCCTCCAATTATGACAATTTTCTGGGAGAAATGAGCTTGCTTTTATCGGCAGAAGGTGCTACGATTGTTTTCTCCACTCTTTAAACCTGTATTTTTAATGAAACGGCTTTATCGTTCAATATGTGTTGCAAGTGGCAGGCACTTCTAAATTTCCCCCGTCACGGCGTACAACGCTGTCAAAAGAATATTCAATGTGGAAAGTGGTTTATTTCTGAATTTCCCTGATGATGATGATGAATCCAAAATTAGATTACAGGTGATTAATGGGCTTCTCAGAATTATGTTCACTCCGAGATGAATTGTTCCTCCGAGAATAATAAGCATCTTCGACCCTGATGTTGTGCTGAGCTGTACAGCCACTCTTACACTAGTACCTAGAACTTCTACAGTGTGTTGTCAGCCAACCAACCTAGCAACAAGGTAGTCACTAGAAGGCATGATGAAGATGATGATGAAGATGATTATTGCCACATGTACCTAGGTACAGTAAAATTCATTGCTTTTGCATACGAAGCACACAAAAGAGTGACCACAAAGTTGCCAACAAAGTTACAAAAAGCACTCTTTGAGTAATGTTGATCCTTTCTTCTTGGACCTACCTCAATGGGGGAAGCTACTCTGTATACACCTAAACAAATAGGGTAAAAATATCAGTGATGTACATGGACTTTAAGACTTTTGCCTTCCATCACAGTGAGGAGGTGCCTGGTGAACTCATTGTGGTGGATGTTAAATTTGTGTTTCTTGTGTGTTTTTGTCATTTTATTATATGCAAGGCATGAAATTTCGTTCAGACCAAAAGGTCTGAATGACAATAAAGGATATTTTGACTTGGATTGAATGATCAAGAGCAACTTCGCTTGGTGAATGTAATGTCAAATTGTATGGAAAAATAAAAGAAAATAGTGGAGAGTTTGTATTCAGAACCAGTCTGCATCAACATGAGTGACATTGAGATGCTGAGAGCTTCAAGTTCCTAGATATAAATATCACCAAAAAATGTTCATGGTCCAATTTCATTGCCAATTTCCAATTTCATTGCCATTGTCAATTTCATAGCCAAGATGGCACACTAGTGCCTCTACCTCCTCAGCATGTCTTAAATGACTTACCAATTTCAACGAATGTGCCATCAAAAGCATCCTATCGGGATACGTCACAACTTGGTTTGGCGACTGCTCTATCCAAGACTGCAATAGATAGCAGCGTTGTGGACCCATTCCAGTACATTGCGCAAATCAGCCTCTCCCCCCTGCCCTCGACTCCATCTACACTTCACATTGCTATAGGAAAACAGCCCTATTAAGGACCCTGCTTAGTCCCTATTCTCCAGTCACCCATCCACCAGGATACGAGAGCTTGAATGCATATACCACCAGATTCAACGACAGTTATCTTCCCTGGTGTTACCAGACTCTTGACTGGACCTCCCATAAGATAAGGATATATTTTTAATCTCGTTAGAGCGTTTGTACTTTTTCCATAGCTTTATGCTACACTATGTTTCCTTTTTTTGTTACGCTAGTTGTTGTACTGATGTGTGGCTTTATTATGTATAACTTTGTGAGCGCCCTTTATGGGCGACTATTTTCATACCTTGGGTATGCAAGCATAGAATTGCACTGTGACATGTCACATGTGACAATAAAAATATTCATTCATAAATGATTTACTTCAAGATCATGGAAAACAAAGCTTTTCCCTGCATCTCGGTACACGAGACAATAATAAATCAATAAATTTGAACAAATATTTATGCATTCTTTCTTGCTCTATGGTAGAACATGCAATACAATAGCAGCTACACATTCTGGTCTGCTGGTAAAATTAATGGGATCAAGTTTTGGATGTGGAGGGGTGGGCGAAGGGGATGAATGGAGGTGGTTGGTTTAGAGCGGCTATAGCAGGAAATGAATTGCAAATTATTTCGGAACAGGTTGAGCATATAGGCGATGAAGAAGGGTGGCAGACCAAAGGGTTAACTGTTTCTCTTCCCGCAGTTACTACCTGGCCTGCGGAATTGCCCCAGCATTTTATGTTTGATTGATTGAAAGACGCAACATAGAAACAGGCCCTTCGGCCCAGCGCATGCCAAGCCGACATTATTCTATGTTATCCCACTGTTCTTGACAAAAACGATGGGGGCAGATTATCACTGGGTCGGGCAGATAAATGGCGGACGTGAGGCCGTGGTAATTAGGAAGTTAAAATACGAGCCCTCTGCTGGTGGGATATACAAGCACCTGTCAAATCGGAGTAGCTCTGCAGTAAAGGTTTGGGAACCTCTGTAGGCACAAGGAACTGCAGATGTTGGTTTACAAAATAAAAGTGCAAAGTGCTGGAGTAACTCAACGGTTCAGATAGTCTGAAGAAGGGGCCCCGACAAGAAACGTTGTCTCTCCATGTTTTCCAGAGAGATAGGCAGGTGTAGGAGGGAACTGCAGATGCTGTTTTACACAGCAGATAGACGCAAGAATGCTGCAGTTAAGGGGTTGTCCCACTTGGGAGACCTCCACCGCGAGTTCTGGCGTCCTTAAGCGACTAAAAAAAACAAGGTCGTGGTGACCTATGACCTTCCTCGACTATGTGTACGACCTCCTACGACTATGTTGAAGACCTCCCTCGACTATGAAGAAGACCTCCTTCAACTATGTTGAAGACTGGCTTCGACCATGTACGTTTTACTAGAGGATGGTCTTTGGCTAATTGGTCCACGAATGTGCACGACCCCCTTCCACCTCAGAGGACCACACCGGAAAACCAACAACAACCAATGACGAGTTTCTACAGCTCAAATGATCACCTGATAAAATGATGTCATGGCTGCATTTTTTTCTCACTAAAAAATATCTCCCAGGTTTTTTTGTAATCATTCTGAACCATGCAAACAAGGAAGGAACTAGTTTGGAGGATGTTAGTAAAAATACTATTGCTGTTTGCAGTAGCCCTTTTGCTTCAGCAGCCTTTTAAGAAAGGCAGAAGGGGAAGAGCAAGGGTGAAGGGGAAGCATAAGAAACATAGAAACATAGAAAATACGTTGTTATTTTCAGCAAATTGATTTTGTTTGGTCATGCTGGGAATGCATGTTAGACAATAGACAATAGATAATAGGTGCAGAAGGAGGCCATTCGGCCCTGCGAGTCACCACCGACATTCATTGTGATCATGGCTGATCAACCCCTATCAATAACCCGTGCCTGCCTTCTCCCTATATCCCTTGATTCCACTAGCCCCTAGAGCTCTACCTAACTCTCTCTTAAATCCATCCAGTGATTTGGCCCCCACTGCCATCTGTGGCAGGGAATTCCACAAATTCACAACTCTCTGGGTGAAAAAGTTTTTTCTCACCTCAGTCTTAAATGACCTTCCCTTTATTCTAAGAAGAGGTCTCAATGGGTGAATGGAGATGATGTGATGGACTGTCCCAGTACACCAGATGACTGGAAGAGAGTGCCGTTGGGCTTTGACAAAAGATGGAACTTTAAGCACACATGTGGGGCAGTGGATGGCAAGCATGCCATTCTTGTCCCTGTACCTGTACCCCTCATTTTCTTAGATACATAGCAATTAGGTGCAGGAGGAGGCCATTCGGCCCTTCGAGCCAGCACAGCCATTCATTGTGATCATGGCTGATCGTCCACAATCAATAACCCGTGCCTGCCTTCTCCCCATATCCCTTGATTCCACTAGCCCCTAGAGCTCTATCTAACTCTCTCTTAAATCCATCCAGTGATTTGGTCTCCACTGCCCTCTGTGGCAGGGAATTCCACAAATTCACAACTTTGAGTGAAAACGTTTTTTCTCATCGCAGTCTCTGGTCTCCCCTTTATTTTAAGACTGTAGTCCCTGGTTCTGGACTCGCCCAACATTGGGACCATTTTTCCTGCGTCTAGCTTGTTCAGTCCTTTTATAATTTTATATGTTACTATAAGATCTCCCCTCATCTTTCTAAACTCCAGTGAATACAAGCCTAGTCTTATTAACATTTCCTCATATGACAGTCCCGCCATCCCAGGGATCAATCTCGTGAACCTACGCTGCACTGCCTCAATCACAAGGATGCCCTTCCTCAAATTAGGAGACCAAAACTGTACACAATACTCCAGATGTGGTCTCACCAGCGCCCTATACAACTGCAGAAGAACCTCTTTACTCCTATACTGAAATCCACTTGTTATGAAGGCCAACATTCCATTAGCTTTCTTCACTGCCTGCTGCACCTGCACGTCAACTTTCAGTGACTGGTTTACAAGGACACCCAGGTTTCTCTGTACCTCCCCCTTACCTAACCTAACCCCATTGAGATAATAATCTGCCCCCTTGTTTTTGCCGCCTTTTCGTACAGGACGACATTCTGCTGGAACCATTCCTCAAGGTCCCCCTCCTGCTGCCTGGTGAATGTGTAGGGCATAACCTTTCTCCAGCCCCCCTCACCACCAATGGGGCATCTGCCTCTGATGCTGTGTCAGACACAGGAGAAAGGGCTGCTTTGCTGCCTTCAAATGAGGCAGTGAAGGATGGGTTGGTGGTGGGGACATATACTCCCACCCTGGTCTCCTCCTCCAGGGGTCTCTCATGCAGGGCTACCTCCTCCTGCACTATCACCTCCTGTGGCATCACCTCCTGGCACTCCTCCCCTTGGGTAGGCAACACCTGCATGACAGGGGTTTGCCCTCCCCCTGCGCTGCTGCCTTTTTGGTGCCATCTCTAAAGCACAAGTCTCCATATAACCATATAACAATTACAGCACGGAAACAGGCCATCTCGACCCTTCTAGTCCGTGCCGAACACATATTCTCCCCTAGTCCCATATACCTGCGCTCAGACCATAACCCTCCATTCCCTTCCCATCCATATAACTATCCAATTTATTTTTAAATGATAAAAACGAACCTGCCTCCACCACCTTCACTGGAAGCTCATTCCACACAGCTACCAATCTCTGAGTAAAGAAGTTCCCCCTCATGTTACCCCTAAACTTCAGTCCCTTAATTCTCAAGTCATGTCCCCTTGTTTGAATCTTCCCTACTCTCAGTGGGAAAAGCTTTTCCACGTCAACTCTGTCTATCCCTCTCATCATTTTAAAAACCTCTATCAAGTCCCCCCTTAACCTTCTGCGCTCCAAAGAATAAAGCCCTAACTTGTTCAACCTTTCTCTGTAACTTAGTTGCTGAAACCCAGGCAACATTCTAGTAAATCTCCTCTGTACTCTCTCTATTTTGTTGACATCCTTCCTATAATTAGGCGACCAAAATTGTACACCATACTCCAGAATTGGCCTCACCAATGCCTTGTACAATTTTAACATTACATCCCAACTTCTATACTCAATGCTCCGATTTAAAGGCCAGCACACCAAAAGCTTTCTTTACCACCCTATCTACATGAGATTCCACTTTCAGGGAACTGTGCACAGTTATTCCCAGATCCCTCTGTTCACCTACATTCTTCAATTCCCTACCATTTACCATGTGCGTCCTATTTTGATTTGTCCTGCCAAGATGTAGCACCTCTTGGCAGGACAAATCAAAATAGGACGTACATGGTACATGGTCTCCTCTCCATAAACTTTCCAGCTATGAATGAACATGCCCTGGAGTGACAGAGTTGACGTTCTGTTGTTTAAATCACCTTTTTTTTCTACTGACCTTTTTTCCACCCAGAGCTATTACCTACGACCACCTTCGAGTACCTACGACTAGCATCACGACCGGCTTCGACTAGACCAGTGGTTCCCAACCTTTTTTAGCCCATGGCCCCCTTGGGATCTTTTAATTTTTCCGTGCCCCCCGACATTATTAGCGGAAAAAAAGTACTTCAATATTATAATACCTTCCATAAAAATATCAGTGTCTATTAATTGCACATATATTCTCTTTTATTCTATTCCACAAACATCAAAAATATTTCAACTACATAGATTTAAATTTATTAGAACTGAAATTTAGGGGGCAACAGGGTGGTAGCTCTATGGCCACCTTCATTGAACCTGTGGCCCCCTAAATCCCAACATTTTTCTGTGACCCCCTGAAATTTGCCCCAGGTTGGGAATCACTGGACTAGACCTAGGACTAAAAAAGTATCGATTTTTCCCACTGCGACCCGGGGTCCATTTTTAACACCTTGAAAAATACGCGGTGACCTAGCTGATGCCTCGACTACACGGAGACCACTCTCAACCATGAAGGTGAGTGACGAAGACCTCCGACGACCTCCGACTATGGGTGGAGGGCAAGGTTGCCAGAACTCACGGTGGAAGTCGCCCATGTGGGACAGGGGCTTTACTGATCTCCAGAAAGATGCTGCCTGATCCCCGCTGAGTTACTCCAGCATTTGGTATCTTTTTTGAGAATCTTAGCCTGGACTTTTGCTGTACGTGCTGGACGTTGGCTGTATATGCTGGCATCCTACAGCTCAGAGCATGTTGGCTGGTTGGCACCGCCTGCAGCCGGGAAGTGGGGCACTGGCTGGGAGGTGCGGGGGCTCGGACAGCGTGGGGCAGCTGCCGGGAAAGGGAGGTGTGTGGGGTGTGTGTCTGTGTGTTTCTGGAGGTGGTGGCGGAGGCGAAGGAAGGAGAGCGGCGATGTAGCGGCGCGTCAGCGCGGCCCCGCGGCAAGCGGCAACCGAGCGGAAAAAAACTGCTCACTGCAGAGACAAGAGAGAAAAAAAACAAGCAAGGGTGCCGTGGACCAGAAAGAAAGAAAGCAAACACAAAAAATCCCCTTCGTCTCGACATACTGACGCACTTTTACCACCGAAAGAAATGGAGAGACAAGGTGAGGAAGCAATTTGTTTTTGCACGTTTCGGGGGATAGATCAAGCCACAAGACTGGAACAATGTCGAGGTCGTGATACAAGGAACTGCAGATGCTGGAATCTACAGTAAAACACAACGTGCTGGAGTAACTCCTGGTTTTTGAGACGTTTCAGGAAACGGATTGACTCTAGAATAGACCCGCAACATATTTATTCCGATTTGTGAATGATTCTATAAATATTTATGCAAATGTAAACATTTCTCATAATTCTTGAGACGTTTGTAAAACCACTGCTGGTCGACACAAAATGCTGGAGTAACTTAGCGGGTCAGGCAGCATTTCTGGAGAAAAGGTGCTTATACATGGTCCTTGTTTTGGAAGGGTTGTTATGTTTTAAAGAGGGAATAGTGTCTGGTTTATTTTGCCTGCTATGTTTGCAGCTTGCAAGTTATTGATTATCTGGCGATATCAACAAAGGCAGTAAAACAGCAAGTGCTAGAGTAATTCAGCAGAACAGGCAGCATCTGTGGAAGGGATGGATAGACGACATTTCGGGTCGGGACCCTTCTTCAGATGTTGCCTGACCCGCTGAGTTGCTCCAGCAATTTGCGTTTTACCTAAGACTCCAGCATCTGCAGTTCGTTATGTCTCCATCATCAATGGAGGGTTCGATATGAGGGATGATATGAAAGCTGTTCTGGACCTCGGGGACTGGGGAACGGTTCCCTCACTGAATCTCAGTTCGATTTATTGTAGAAGGGACGATTGAGCTGGTTTAAACCCGCCCGAAGTCGGGCACTTTATGTGAACGAGTGTATTACAGGGACGGGAGGTGCTTTTGGACGATTCTCCTTCCTCCCCTTCTCGTTGTGTGCCGGCTCAGGCTGGGCTCGCTTTATTCACTCACACGAATCCGATCAAGCTCACTGAAGGGTGACAATCAAATACTTCCTCAGCAGCCACATCATTTAGACAGTTTGCACTAACGCGTGAGATCCATTGCAGAAGTTCTGGGTAGGTAGTTCGATTGGTGTGTTACCAAGATCATATCGTTAGCTTTGTGCTACACACACACCTGCAATTTGTACAGCATGGGAGTTCAACCAACAATTAGTTGCAGGTCTTGGTTCTTGGTTTCGTGGTCCTCCAATATATTCCAAATGGAATTTAAACTGGAGGTGGTGGAGTGAGGACTTAAGCCAGAAGGGGTTTTTGGGAAGAAAGAGCTACCTTAAATTTAGTTGCATCTGGTTGGTAACTATGGTAGGGTGGAGATTATTCCATGCTTTAATTGTGCGGGGGAAGAACGAATTGCTGTACACATCACACATCTGCCTTGGTAGCTGGAATCACAAATGCCCCAATTCCAATTCAAAACATCTCTTCCTGCCCGAACTGAACTGCTTGCCCCAGCGTTGGGGCATGTGGCTTAAAGAGATTTTAAACCGCGTTTTCATCTCCTTGTGTGTAGTGGGTGACAATCGTCGCCCAGAGGTTGAGAGGCACACAAACAGCAATGTTCGGGGCGGGTGCAGCTGCGACAGGAAGCCTGGCCCTGTGATCAGAGTTTAATCCGCTAGTTTAAAAAGTAGCAATGTGAGAATGTAGTGACTCAGCCCTGTGGCAGCTTAGCATGCTCCCTCATCAACCTCTGCACGAGTAAACCTTCTCTCTTTGGGTTGGTGATAAACAGTAAAGCCTTCACTTTACAAATCTCTAGGAAACATCAAGTACAAGCACCTATTATATAGGCAGCTGACAGTGGCCTGTTTGGGGTATGACAGATTGGTTGTTGATTTATTTGCATCTGCCGACTGCCTGCTTATCCAGTAGAATTAGACCATTTGACCCATCGTCTCCATGGCCATTCTCTCCTCCTAACCCCAATCTCCTGCCTTCGCCCCATAACCTCCGACACCTGTACTAATCAAAAATCTCTCTGCCTTAAAAATATCCACTACAGCCTTCTGCAGCAAAGAATTCTACAGATTCAGCACACTCTGACTAAAGAAATTTATCCTCCTAAAATAACGTCCTTTAATTCGGAGGTTATGACTGGTCCTACACTCTCCCATCCTCTCCACATCCACTACCCAAGTCTTTCACCATTCTGTATGTTTCAATGAGGTCCTCCCTCATTCTTCTAAACTCCAGTGAGTACAGGCCCAGTGCCGACAAAGGCTCATCATAGGTTGGTTCCCTGGTTATCTCATCCCTTCCCATCATAGGTTAACAATTCCATTCTGTTTGTAGTTTGTTAGGTTGTTTGTTGTCTTTTTGCACAAAGTCCGCGAGCATTGCCACTTTTCATTTCACTGCACATCTCGTATGTGTATGTGATGAATAAACTTGACTTGACAATAGACAATAGATGCAGAAGTAGGCCATTTGGCCCTTCGAGCCAGCACCGCCATTCAATGTGATCGTGGCTGATCATCCGATTCAGATTCAGATTCCCCAATCAGTACCTCGTTCCTGCCTTCTCCCCATATCCCCTGACTCCGCTATTTCTAAGAGCTCTATCCAGCTCTCTCTTGAAATCAGGACATGAAAGGCTATGAGCCCATCAAGTGCCTACCAGCTCCCAATGCAATTCCATCTGTTTCATTGCCCCACACGGGTTTCCTCCCACATCACAAAGACATGTGGGTTTGTAGGTTTGAACCCTGAAGAAGGTCTCACCTGAAAAGTCACCTATTCCTTTCCTCCAGAGATGATACCCGACCGGCTGAGTTACTCCAGCATTTTGTGTCTATCTTTGTGTAGAACAGCATCTGCAGTTCCTTCCTACATACTGGGTTTGTAGGTTAACTGGTCTCTGTAAAATTGGCCCCAGTGTGTGGGGAGTGGATAGGATGTGGGTTGGCATGGAACTGTGTGGATGGGTGGCCAATAGTTGATCTGGGCCCTGGGGCTTGTTTTCATGTTGTACCTCTAAAATAAATTTATTTTAAGAGTCAGAGAGTCATCCTAGTTTATTCTCACACCCCATCTACACTAGTCCCACTTGCCTCCAAAGGAAAATAAATCACAATGTATATGGGGGAATGCGTGTTGGAGAAGAATACCAGGGGTGTGTGGGTTATTCGAAGTTTGAAAATTCAATGTTAATTTTAGCTGCCAGAGTTCTCTTTGATGAAGAATTCCAAGGATCCACGGCTTTGTCAGATATTTCTGGGGCTCAATCCTGTATTCAACTCAGACGGCAAGAGAGCCAGCAGTACATTTCAGAAAATACTGCCCGCTTTGGCCAAAACCTTCCTCACTAGACAGTTCTATCTTGCCAGGTTTCAACTGATCCTGACTATGGGTGCAGTCTGCACGGAGTATGTACTTTCTCTCCGTGACTGCATGGGTTTTCTCTGGATGCTCCAGTTTTCTCCCACACTCCAAAGATATACAGGTTTGTTGGTCAATTGGCTTTGGAAAAATTGTAAATGTTCTTAGTGTGTAGGGTAATGCTGCTGTATAGGGGCCGCCTGTCAGTGCAGACTCGGTAGGCTAAAGGGCCCGTTTCAACACTGTATCTCTGAAACTAAAAAAAAGTAAAACACTTGTTGTGGTACTCCAGGAGTGGCAAGCAGCAGCACGTCTCAACTTGAGTTGAGTTTCTTGTCATACGCACACTATGGCAAGGTCCAAGTAAAACAAAAAGCTTGTTTGCAGCAGCATCAAAAACACACAATAACACAACAAATTATAGACAGATGTTTCTAAAAGAAAGACATCGCCTGCAGAAATTATTGTAATAGAGGAAATTGTAACATAGAAAGTAGACCCCAGACTAGGCCCTTCCTCTCACAATGTCTGTGCCGAACATGATACAGTTAAATTAATCTCTTCTGCTGCATGCGATCCAGCAAGCAGCAGAAATGGTTTGTCCCACCGAGCCAGCAATCTTCAGACACTAACACTACCCTGCACACATGAGGGACAATTTTACACCTATACCAAGCCAATTAATCTACAAAGATACAAGATACATTTAAATTGTCATTTGGACCCCTTGAGGTCCAAACGAAATGCCGTTTCTGCAGCCATACATTACAAACACAGACCCAAGACACAACATAATGTACATAAACATCCATCACATCGCTGTGATGGAAGGCCAAATAAACTTATTTCTCCACTGCACTCTCCCCCCCGATGTCAGAGTCAAAGTCAAAGCCCCCGGCTGGCGATGGCGATTGTCCCGCGGCCATTAAAGCCACGCCGGGTGGTGCGAGGTCGCACACCGGGTCTTGGTGTTAGAGCCCCCGGCGTGCGCTCGCAGAGTCCCGCGGCCATTCCCAGCCGCGCGGGGCAGTGATGTTAGGCCCCGCTCCAGGAGCTCTTCAACCCCGCAACTCGGGCGGGGGAAGTCGCCGTTGCGAGAGCCCTGAAAAGCGGTCTCCCTCCAGGGACCCGCGGGCTCCCGGTGCCGCCGTCCACAGACCTGCCATTGGAGCCTCCGACTCTCCGGTAGCAGCAGCAGCAGCAGCAGCAGCGCTCCTCCACCGCTCCACCCGCTCCGGACTCGGCCAGCCCCGCGACGGTGACGGTGAGTCGTAGCACCAGAGTCCCCGGCTTCTTCCTGTTGGAGGCCGCTCCTCGTTGCGGCCCCAACGACAACGGAAACCCAACGAGAAAAGGTCGGGTCTCCAGTGCAGGGAGAGATTTAAAAAAGTTTGCCCCACCCCCACCCCCCACCCCCCACACACACACCCCAACAAAAAATAACAAAAACTACATTTAAACACAGACAGAAAATAATAAAACGCGGACAGACTGCAGAGGCCGCTGCTGACCAGAGTCGCGCCGCCCACCGTGTGTAAATCTGTACGTCTTTGGAGTGTTGGAGGAAACTGAACATCTCTGAGAAAACCTACGCAAGTCTCAAGGGGAACGTACAAACTCCGTACAGGCAGCACCCGTAGTCAGAATCGAACCCGGTCCCTGGTGCTGTATGGCAGCAGCTCTACCCCTGCACCATCATGCCACCCTATCATGTGCCTATCTGAAAGCCTCATATGCCGCATTTGTATCAGCCTGTTCAAGGCATCCATGCATGTTCAATGCATCCACCACCCTCTGCACAAAAAAACCCTTGCCCCGCACATCCCCTTTAATCATTCAACTACACAGCTATTCTGATAACTTTCCATAAGTTAGAATGAACAAATAAACCATGCCTGACAAAACTAGCTAAGCACAAAGTCAATGTGAAAAGACTTCAATTGTTTTCTTGTGTAGGAAGGAACTGCAGATGCTGGTTTAAACTGAAGATAGCCACAAAATGCTGGAGTAACTCAGCGGGACAGGCAGCATGTTAGGAGAGAAGGAATCGGTGATGTTTCGGGTCGAGATCCTTCTTTAGACTAGTCAGGGGAAAGGGAAATGAGAGATATAGACGGTGATGTAGAGATATATTGAACAAATGAATGATATGCAAAAAAAGTAACGTTGATAAAGGAAACAGGACATTGTTCGCTGTTTGCTAGGTGATTTCTTCCAAATCCATGGGGCAGCTATGAGCAATGACATGGGCCCCAGCTATGCCTGCCCCTTTTCATCATACATTCAACAATCCCAGTTCCAGGCGTACACTGGTCAAATCGCCAAATTCTATCTCCGTTACATTGACAACTGCATTGGTGCTACCTCCTGCACCCATGCAGAACACATGGACTTTATTAACATCACCACCAATTTCCATCCTGCACTCAAATTCACTTGGACCATCTCCAACACCTCCCTGCCCCTTTTGATCTTACCATCTTCATCATGGGAGATAGACTATCTACTGACGTCTATTACAAACCCATTGACTCCCACAACTATCTCGACTACACTTCTTCCCACCCTGCTTCCTGCAAAGACTGTCCCCTACTCCAAATTCCTCCATCTATGCCACATCTGCACCCAGAATGAGGTGTTCCATACCAGGGTATTCGAGATGTCCAAATTCTTTGGGGAACAGGAGGTCCCTTCATCCATCAGAGCTGAGGCCCTCACACATGTCTCCCCAGTACCCTGCTCTCAACCCTTGCTCCCTCTCCCCCTAGTCGCAACAGGGATAGAGTCCCCCTTGTCCTTACCTCTCGCCCCATCAGCCGTCGCATACACCACATAATCCTCCAACATTTTCACCACCCCGACAGTTCTTTCAGGTTAGGCAGAGGTTCATTTGCACCTCCTCCAAACTCATCTACTGTATCCATTGTTTTGGATGTGGGCTCATACATCGGCAAGACCAACGGTAGACTGGGCGATCGTTTCGCTGAATACCTTCGCTCAGTCCACCTGGACCTACCTGATCTCCCATTTGCCAAATACTTTAATTCTCCTCTCCATTCCCACACTTACCTTTCTGTACCAGGCCTCCTTCATTGTCAGAGTTAGGCTAAACACAAATTGGAGGAACAGCATCTCATATTCTGCTTGGGCAGTTTACAACCCAGTGGTATGAATATTGATATCCCTAACATCAAGTAACTCCTGCATTCCCTCTCTCTCCATCCCTCCCCACCCAAATCGCAGCAGGTTCTCTATCTCACCAATCAAACAGCTACAATGTCCCCTCCCACCCCCCATCAGTCTGAAGAAGGGTTTCGGCCCGAAACGTCGCTTATTTTCTTCGCTCCATAGATGCTGCTGCGCCCGAAGAGTTTCTCCAGCAATTTTGTGTACCTTCGATCTTCCAGCATCTGCAGTTCCTTCTTGAACAAACAGCTACAATGGCCTGTTTTCTTTATCATCATTACTTTTTTGCATATCTTTCATTCATTTTGTTGTACATCACTGGCTACTTCTCTTGTTTCCCTTTCCTCGATCCAAAACGACACCCATTTCTTCTCTCCAAAGATGCTGCCTGTCCTGTTGAGTTACTCCAGCATTTTGTGTCTATCTTCAATTGTTTTCTTGTTTACAGCTGAAGATAAACATAACAGGCAGCAACACAATGTGAAGATGCTGAAAGTGCAGGTTGGTCTGAATAAAAACAGGCGACTAGTTCAGCCAACTTGATCAGTTCAGCCGACTCTAGACTTAGAATAGTACAGCACAGGAATACACCCTTGAGCCCACATTGTGCTGCACATGATGCTAAGACAAACCCCTATCTGCCTGCACATAAACCCTATTCCCTCCATATCCATGCACTTATCCTCTTAAGTTGGATAAGCCTCCATCACCTCTCGTTCTAGTCACCCACCACCCAGTGTACAAAGCTTGGCGTGCAGGTTTTTAACTTTGCCCCTCTCACCTTAAAGCCACCCTCTAGTATTTGTTATTTTCATTCTGGGAAAAAGGTTCTGACCATCTATCCTATCCCACACCTCATCATTTTATATAGTTCTATCATGTCTTCCCTCAATTTCCAACATTCCAGAGAAAACAATCCAACTATGTCCAACCTCCCCTTGTAGCTAATATTATCTAATCCAGGCTTCATTCTGGTCAAATGTGTATCAAGGAACTGCAGATGGACACAAAATACTGGAGTCACTCAATGGGACAAACAGCATCTCTGTCCTCTTCAGAGATGCTGCCTGTCCCGCTGAGTGACTCCAGCATTTTGTGTCTATCATTCTTGTCAATATCCTCCTTACCCTTTCCAAAAGCTCCACATCCTTCCTGAATTAGGGTAACCAGAACTGCATGCAATACTCTAAATGCAGCCTAACCAAAGTCCTATAAAGCTGTATCATGACTTATTAACTTTTTCTTTCCAATTGTACCAGCAAACTTATCTAAGTGGTCAAATTTGTTTATGGGACACCTGCTACAATTTTGAATCATTTGTTTATTTAGCTTGTGTAGGAAGGAAATGCAGATGCTGGTTTAAACTGAAGGTAAACGATGGGTTTCTTAAATTTGCATATTTTAATGCTAGGAGCATTGTAAGAAAGGTGGATGAGCTTAGAGTCTGGATAGGTATCACCTGGAAGTATGATGTTGTGGCGATCAGTGAAACATGGTTGCAGGAGGGCTGTGATTGGAAACTAAATATTCCAGGATTTTGTTGCTTCAGGTGTGATAGAATTGGAGGGGCAAGAGGTGGAGGTGTTGCATTGCTTGTCAGGGAAGATATTACAGCAGTGCTTTGGCAGGATAGATTGGAGGGATCGTCCAGGGAGGCTATTTGGGTGCAACTGAGAAGTGGGAAAGGTGTAGCAATACTTATAGGGGTGTATTATAGACCGCCAAATGGGGAACGAGAATTTGAAGAGCAAATATGCAAGGAGATTGCAGATATTAGTAGTAAGCACAAGGTAGTGATTGTGGGAGATTTCAATTTTCCGCACATAGACTGGGAAACACATTCTATAAATGGGCTGGATGGTTTGGAGTTTGCAAAATATGTGCAGGATAGTTTTTTTGCAGCAATACATTGAGGTGCCTACCAGAGAAGGGGCAGTGCTGGACCTCCTGTTAGGAAATGAGACAGGTCAGGTGGCGGAGGTATGCGTTGGGGAACACTTCTGGTCCAGTGATCACAGTACCATTAGTTTCAATATAATTATGGAGAGGGTCAGAACTGGACCTAGGGTTGAGATTTTTGATTACAGAAAGGCTACCTTTGATGAGATGCAAAAGGATTTAAAAGGAGTGAATTGGGACATTTTGTTTTATGGGAAGGATGTAGAAGAGAAATGGAGGACATTTAAAGGGGAAATTTTAAAGAGTACAGAATCTTTATGTTCCTGTTCGGTTGAAAGGAAACAGTAAAAATTGGAAAGAGCCAAGGTTTTCAAGGGAAATTGGACACGGTTTGGAAAAAGAGAGAGATCTACAATAACTATAGGCAGCATGAAGTAAATGAGGTGCTTGAGAAGTATAAAGAATGTAAAAAGAATCTTAAGAAAGAAATTAGAAAAGCTAAAAGAAGATATGAGGTTGCATTGGCAAGTAAGGTGAAAGTAAATCCAAAGAGTTTCTACAGCTATATTAATAGCAAAAGGATAACGAGGGGTAAAATTGGTCCATTAGAGAGTCAGTGGCAGCTATCTGCAGAGCCAAAAGAGATGGGGGAGATATTGAACAATTTCTTTTCTTCGGTGTTCACCAAGAATTATATGAGACAAGGGAAACTAGTAGAGTAGCTATGGATACTATGAGATTCAAAGAAAAAGAAGTACTGACACTTTTGAAAAATATAAAAGTGGAAATCTCCAGGTCCTGACAGAATATTCCCTAGGACATTGAGGGAAGTTAGTGTCGAAATAGCAGGGGCTATGACAGAAATATTTCAAATGTCATTAGAAACGGGAATAGTGACCGAGGATTGGCATACTGTGCATGTTGTTCCATTGTTTAAAAAGGGGTCTAAGAGTAAACCTAGCCATTATAGACATGTTAGTTTGACTTCAGTGGTGGGCAAATTACTGGAAAAGATACTTAGAGATAATATATATAAGCATCTGGATAAACAGGGTTTGATTAGGAACAGTCAACATGGATTTGTGCCTGGAAGGTCATGTTTGACTAATCTTCTTGAATTTTCTGAAGAGGGTACTAGGGAAATTGATGAGGGTAAAGCAGTGGATGTTGTCTATATGGACTTTAGTAAGGCCTTTGACAAGGTTCCTCATGGAAGGTTGGTTAAGAACGAAGGAGCTGATCATGGACTTTAGGAGGGCACATCATCCGAGGACGTACACTCCATTGAGGAAAAATGGGGATACTGTGGATAGGGTGAACTGTTTTAAATATCTGCGAGTCCACATCTCCGAGGATATGACATGGGCATCACACGCCTCAGCACTCGTGAGTAAGGCAAGGCAGCGCCTTTACCACCTCAGGCAATTGAGGAAATTCAGAGTGTCTCCGAGGAACCTCCAGTGCTTCTACGCAGCGGTGGTGGAAAGCATCTTGTCCGGGAACATTACCATCTGGTTTGGGAATTGCTCTGCCAAGGACAAGAAGGCTCTGCAGAGAGTAGTGCGTTCGGCCGAACGCACTATGGGAACTTCACTCACCCCCCTGCAGGAACTATACAACAGGAGGTGCAACTCCAGAGCAAATAAAATCATGGGAGACCCCTTCCACCCCTGCAACGGACTGTTCCAGCTGCCACGGTCAGGCAAATGCCTCCATTGCCATGTGGTGAGAACGGAGAGTTTGAGAAGGAGTTTCTTCCCAGAAACAATTCGGACTGTAAACGCCTATCTCACCAGGGACTAACTCTACTGAAAGTTTTTCCTTCCATTATTTATTATGTAAAAGAATATGTGACTGAAGAAGGGTTTTCGTCCCGAAACGTTGCCTATTTCCTTCGCTCCATAGATGCTGCTGCACCCGCTGAGTTTCTCCAGCAATTTTGTGTACCCACAGTAAATGTATTTCAGATGTTACATGGAGATCAGGAGCAGAGAAGAGAGTCTATTTACTTTGTTCTTCTCACCATTTGTCACTTTCAGGAGTCTGAAGAAGGGTCCCAACCTGAAACATCCAGAAATGCTCCTCTGGTACTTTGCATTTTGCCCCTTAATGACGGTTATTGGAATTAGGTAGCAATTATGATTTAAAAAAAGGCTTGAAGCAGCAGAGCAAATGCAAAATATATTTACAAAGGTGACAGATAAATTCGAATTCACAGGAAGTCACTCCACCTGATTCTGCTGCTTTGCACTGACAATTTAATAACTGGCACTGAGTAATAACTCTGGCACTGGCTCTGGCCACTTAAATCAGCTGCTCTGGACATTGTATGACTGTTTTTACTTGTATTTTAATGTTGCTGTTTTAACCTGCACTTTTTTTAAACTATTCGTACTGTTTTATCAGGAACTGGATTGTTTTTTTATTGTTTTTTATTTTACGCGTGAAATGTTTTTGTTTTATGTGCGATGCTCCGGAATTCCCTGGGAAACGTCTTCTCAATTTGCACTGTACAATTGTTGCTTTGCAAGACGACAATAAAGGATGATGATGATGATGATGATAATAATATTTTATATACTGGACCATTTCCACCAAAGATCGAGGAGATGACCTCACAGATGCTGCCTTGGTGAAACAATTTCCACTTTAGGACCATTCCAAAACTTCAGGTCATATACAAGAAAGTAAGACCAGTGAATAAATTAGCGATTTTTACGAGAAATGCAACTATTCAACGTTTTGTAGGTACAGTCCTTCTGCCCAAACCAACAATTGATTTCACTAGTTCCATGTCATCCTACTTTCTCATCTATTCTCTACATACAGGTGCACAACCTTTAATCCGAAAGCCTTGGGACCAGACACTTGTCGGATTTCGGACATTTTCGGATTTCCGAATGGAAGATTTTTAGCGTAGATTAGGTAGGTAGCGCGGGCGGCTTGAAAAGTCTGGAGCGGCTGCCTCCTCCCCGGAGACCGGGGAATCATTGTAAATCATTGCATAAATGTTAGTCAGTTAGTTTGGAGGGATTTTATGTGGTGGTGGTGGGTGGGGGTAAAGGGGGAAACTTTGATTCTTAGTCCCCTACCTGGTCGGCGACTCCCAACATCGCGGAGCTGGGGGCTCCGTCCGGCCGCGGGCGGCGCCGGTTGTAGCTCCGACCCCGGTAACTCTACCCCTGGCTGCGAGACGCTCCAAATCCAGCGCCGCCCGCGGCCCCCAGCTGGGAGTTGGTGGCCACAGCGCTGCGGAGCTTACTGCACAGCGACCCGGTAAGGCATTGACCGCTGCCCGCCTCTCCGACCAGGTAGGGGACTAAGAATTAAAGTTTACCCCTTCACCCCCCCTTCACATAAAAGCCCTCCAAACTAACTGACTAACATTTAAGCAATGATTTACAGATGTTTAAGTGTCTCCCCGGTCTCTGGGGAGGGTGCAGCCGCTACAGTAGTACAGACCTGGGTTGACTGTGGGTCGTTTCGGGTCAAGTTTGGCGCCAAACGCGAACTTTGGTGTGCAGACGACATCCTGGAAAAATGGCCGGTTTTCGGAGTTTTTCGGTTTCCGGAACACCGGATAAAAGGTTGTGCACCTGTACTAGGGGCAATTTTACAAGGCCGATTAATCTATAAATCCGCACATCTGAGATGTGAGACTCATGCGTTCACAGGGAGAATGTGCAAACTCCACATAGACAGCGCCAAGGTTAGGATCGAACCTAGGTCTCTGGAACTGTGAAGCAGCAGTTCTATCATTTTGCCACTCTGCCATCCAAAACTATTGAATAAAAACTGAAACTCACTCTCTCTCACATGGAACATTTGGAGAATATATATGTGTGCAAGTAAAAAGTGAAGGAGAAACAATTTCCAGAGTATAACTACTTCATGGTAATTAACAGAATTACTACTTCCAAACCTTACAAACAAAGAAAATAGGTAGAAAAAAAAAATAGAGAGAGTACAGAGGAGATTTACTAGAATGTTGCCTGGGTTTCAGCAACTAAGTTACAGAGAAAGGTTGAACAAGTTAGGGCTTTATTCTTTTGAGCGCAGAAGGTTAAGGGGGGACTTGATAGAGGTTTTTAAAATGATGAGAGGGATAGACAGAGTTGACGTGGAAAAGCTTTTCCCACTGAGAGTAGGGAAGATTCAAACAAGGGGACATGACATGAGAATTAAGGGACTGAAGTTTAGGGGTAACATGAGGGGGAACTTCTTTACTCAGAGAGTGGTAGCTGTGTGGAATGAGCTTCCAGTGAAGGTGGTGGAGGCAGGTTCATTTTTATCATTTAAAAATAAATTGGATAGTTATATGGACGGGAAGGGAATGGAGGGTTATGGTCTGAGCGCAGGTATATGGGACTAGGGGAGATTATGTGTTCGGCACGGACTAGAAGGGTCGAGATGGCCTGTTTCCGTGCTGTAATTGTTATATGGTTATATGGTTATATGGTTAGGTACAGGAGGAGGCCATTCGGCCCTTCGAGCCAGCACCGCCATTCATTGTGATCACGGCTGATCGTCCCCTATCAACAACCCGTGCCTGCCTTCTCCCCATATCCCTCGACTCCACTAGCCTCTAGAGCTCTATCTAACTCTCTCTTAAATCCATCCACCAACATGTTGATTCTTGTCCAAGAATGAAGTGGTCCAGTCAAACAGGTTTGTTAGAACAACTCAAAGACCTGCTATTCTGTGGTGAGTGGTTACTTTCTCATTGTACCGCATTCTCCCCTTGAAACGCTCGTCATTATGCGTGACACTGTGGCAATAAAACAAGGCTGCCAACATTGGGTGAGAGTTGAGAGTGAGAACTTGCGAGGGAGCGTATCGACCGAGGGGGGAGGGTGTGGGAGGGTGTGTTCCCACTCCCATAGTAGGCTCCGGAGGCGGCACCAACTCACCCGGTCCGCTCCTGGCTCCGGGCCGGGGTTAAAACTCCACGGGGTGTGGACAGAACAGCTGACGGACATAGAGCCGCCGGAGGTGAGGGTGGGAGGTGTGTGCCGTGCCTCAGGGAGGAAGGGGGAGGAGGGGGTTGGTGCTGGGACCACTGTCGTGTCTCACCTATCACACCATCTGCATGGGAGAGATTAAACTACTTTTTGTTCCCCTAAAATCATCCCACAGGTCGGTTGTTTGACAGCCCTGCTTTAAAACCAATCCCCCTCTAGTGCTTGAATCACATATCAAAAAACATTTAAGCTAAATATACTTTTAGTAAAACAAATATGTATTTTCCTTTGCAAATAAATAAAAATAAACGATTGAGTCAGGTTGAATAGCTGGCAAAGTGTATGATTTAATAAAACATACACTTAGTTGCAATAAAGTTTTCTTTTATTTTTTAACTTAAGTATATCTCTGATGCCACCAACATTACTCATTGATCACTAAGCAGAGAAAGAGGAAGTTATCATGGGAGATGTGTTGCATAAATGCTTAGATAATTCTAAAATACCCAAGTATTGCATTTCCTGTTTATTCTGCAGTGGTAGCTGATATAATGTATATTTTGTGATATGACACCTGAAAATCCTGGGGATATATATTTTCCAGTTAAATAATTGAAATATTGAACTAATTGCTTAAGAAATGTTTCCAATATATTATTCCATAAACCAGGCAGCATAATAAGTGTCTACTTTTTTTTTTTTTAAAGTCTTGTGCAATCAGATGTGCAATCAATAACCCATGCCTGCCTTAGGATAGACTCAGCTTGGACTCGCTAGAATTTAGAAGATTGAAGGGGGATCTTATAGAAACTTCAAAATTCATAAGGGGTTGGACAGGCTAGATGCAGGAAGATTGTTCCTGATGTTGGGGAAGTCCAGAACAAGGGGTCACAGTTTAAGGATAAGGAGGAAATCTTTTAGGACCGAGATGAGGAGGGGGAGAGGGGGAGGGGGGGAGGAGAGGGGAGGGGGAGGGGGGAGAGGGGAGAGGGGAGGGGGGGAGAAGGGAGAGTGGAGGGGAGGGGGGGGGAGAGAGAGAGAGAGTGCCTTTTTTTACTTCAACCCAAAACCCAAACAACTATTTGCAGGCAGTGCTTTTTTTTACCTGTAACCATATTTTCATTTTCAAACCAAATTAAGGGTACTCAGTGCTGTAGACATTTGTCAGTGTCATTCAAAGCTCTGATTGAGGCACATCACTTGCAGAGACTGATTGAGGCACACCACTTCCTGGTTTTATAGTCGCTCCCCCTCCCTCCAGCAGGGGCAGCAGAGAGAATGGGGAATGTTGTAAAAACATTAATATCTCTGTCAAATTTCATCGACGGGAAAAATCCTCGGCACACACGCGGCGGAGGGGGGCTCGGAGCGAGGTGGCCAAAAATGACGGCCGTAGGTTGTGGCGTACTCTCGGAAACCGCAGCACAGAAAGCCAAAACCGGTCAAGAACAGAGTTTTAATAATATAGATGACTGCAAAAGTCTTAGATGATAGTTATGGAACAAAGCAGAGATGGTGTACAGTTAAAGTGGACATCCAGCACATAGAACATGGAACAGTACAGCACAGGTTCAGGCCATTCAGCCCACAATGTCTGTGTCGAACATGATGTCAAGACCAACTCTTATCTGCCTATTCATAACCCATATCCTATATTCACTGCATATCCAAGTGACTCCCCAACACTATTGTGAATGCCTACAGCACCACCCCTGGGATCACGTTCCAACCACTCACCACCATCTGCAGAAAGAATTGCCCTGTTCATCTTCAAAGTTTGCCCGTATCATCTTAAAGTTACAGCCTCTAGAATTTGGTATTGCCATCCTGGGTAAAAGTTTCTGATTGTCTGCCCTTTCTGTGCCACTCATAATTTTATATACTTCTATCAGGTCTCTCTTCAACCTCCAGCGTTCCAGAGAAAATAATCCAAGTTTGTCCACCCTCACTTTGTTGCTAATATTCTCTCATTCAGGCATCTGGTAAAATCTCCTACATACCTTTATTCCACATCCTTCCTGTTTTTGAGCGACCAGAACTGCAGGCTATGCTCCAAATGCAGCCTAACCAAAGTCATATAACCATATAACAATTACAGCACGGAAACAGGCCATCTCGGCCCTACAAGTCCATGCCAAACAACTTTTTTTCCCTTAGTCCCACCTGCCTGCACTCATACCATAACCCTCCATTCCCTTCTCATCCATATGTCTATCCAATTTATTTTTAAATGATACCAACGAACCTGCCTCCACCACTTCCACTGGAAGCTCATTCCACACCGCTACCACTCTCTGAGTAAAGAAGTTCCCCCTCATGTTACCCCTAAACCTCTGTCCCTCAATTCTGAAGTCATGTCCTCCTGTTTGAATCTTCCCCATTCTCAAAGGGAAAAGCTTGTCCACATCAACTCTGTCTATCCCTCTCATAATTTTAAAGACCTCTATCAAGTCCCCCCTTAACCTTCTGCGCTCCAGAGAATAAAGACCTAACTTATTCAACCTATCTCTGTAACTTAGTTGTTGAAACTCAGGCAACATTCTAGTAAATCTCCTCTGTATTCTCTCTATTCTGTTGACATCTTTCCTATAATTGGGCGACCAAAATTGTACACCATACTCCAGATTTGGTCTCACCAATGCCTTGTACAATTTTAACATTACATCCCAGCTTCTATACTCAATGCTCTGATTTATAAAGGCTAGCATACTAAAAGCTTTCTTTACCACCCTATCTATACGAGATTCCACCTTCAAGGAACTATGCACGGTTATACCCAGATCCCTCTGTTCAACTGCACTCTTCAATGCCCCACCATTTTACCATGTACGTCCTATTTTGATTTGTCCTGCCAAGGTGTAGCACCTCACATTTATCAGCATTAAACTCCATCTGCCATCTTTCAGCCCATTCTTCCAAATGGCCTAAATCACTCTGTAGACTTTGGAAATCCTCTTCATTATCCACAACACCCCCCATCCTGGTATCATCTGCATACTTACTAATCCAATTTACCACACCTTCCTCCAGATCATTGATGTACATGACAAACAACAAAGGACCCAACACAGATCCCTGAGGCACCCCACTAGTCACCTGCCTCCAACCCGACAAACAGCCATCCACCATTACCCTCTGGCGTCTCCCATTCAGCCACTGTTGAATCCATAAGGCTGCAACATGACTACTCGAGTCTTGTTCTCAACACCCTGACCAATGAAGGCATGTTATAAAAAAGATTATTTACCACTATTTGTGTTGCCACTTTCAGGGTGTTATGGACTTTGACCTCAAGGTCCTTCTGTACATCAATGTTATTACCTCATATTTGCTTGGATTAAATTCCAGCTTCCATTTCTCCACCCATTTCTGTAGCTTATCTATATCTCCCTGCATACTTTGACAGCTTTCTTCATCCCAGCAATTTTGGTGACAAGCTCATTAACCAACCCATCCAAATTTATGTCCAACCGAGATCGCAGCATGGATCCCTGCAGAACTCCACTGGTCCAGTTTGTATATTGTCTGACCACCAATCCCTCCCTCTTCTATCACACAGAGAGAGTTCTAATCTTTGACATTTCTATTCTGGGAAAAAGTTTAACTATCTATGCCTGTCATAATTTTAGAATTTTCTATCAGGTCTCTCCATAGCCTCCAAAGCTCCAGAGAAATCAATCTAAGTTTGTCCAACCTCTCCTAGCTAATATTTGGCATGGTGGCACAGCGGTAGAGTTGCTGCCTTACAGCGCCAGAGACCCGTGTTCGATCCCAACCACATGTGCTGTCTGTACAGAATTTGTACGTTCCCCCCGTGACCGTGGGTTTTCTCCAAGATCTTTTGTTTCCTCCCATATTCCAAAGACATACAGGTTTGACGGTGTAAATATAAATTGTTCCTGGTGTGTGGGATAGTGTTAGTGTGTGGGGATGCGGACTCAGTGGGAAGAAGGGCCTGTTTCCATGCTGTATTTCTACACTAAACTAAACTAAACTAAATTCTCTCATCCAGGCAGCTTTCTGGTAAACATTTTCTGCATCCCCTTTAAAGCCTCCACATCCTTCCTGTATTGGGTCGACCAAAACAACACACAATACTGCAAATCCTATAAAGCTATTGCATGACTTCCTGACTCATATACTTAATGCCCCGACCTATGAAGGCCAGCACAACATATGCCTTTTTACCACTTTATCTCATGGTGTTGGAACCTTTAGGGAGGTATGGTCTTGGACCCCAACTTGCCACTGCACGTCCATGCTGTGAAAGGTCTTGCCATAAACTAGATACTTTTCCCTTACACTCAATCTCCCAAAATGCAGCACCTTGCACTTGCTTGGATTATACACCATCTACCTATTGGAAGTTGTGGCTCTGTGGAGAGGATGTTTCCACTAGTGGGGAGGCTGGAATGCAATATTGGTTGAGGCAGATATGAGAGTGGTGTTTACGAGGCTTTTATTTAAGCACATGCAAGTGAAAGGAATAGAGGGACATCGATCATGTACAGGCAAATGAGATCAGTTTAACCTGGCATCATGTTTGGTACAAACATTGTGGACCGCAGTGCCCATTCCTGTGCTGTTGTATTTTTTAAACTAAGTACTATTTTTCTGTCACTTGTGCATTCTTATTAGATCCCTAGCTTTTTTTAGTTTTTATGGCAAATTAAAAAAAAAATATGCTCTTCCCCATAATTTATTAATTCCCCCATTGTTTCCTTATTCAACATTGTAAATTCTCCTGAATCAGAACAATGCACCTGGCTCACTTAAATATTAGGAAGCTTAGTAACAAAATCCATTAGCAAGCCAAGGCATGTGTTGCAACGAATATTGCGATATTGTCACCAATGTAATCACACTAGTTTACAAACCACCTCCAGTGATTTCACAAACGCAAGCAATAATTCTGACCCACACAGCAACCAAAATAAAATAAAGGGTAAATTGATAAGAGAGTAGGAACATATAGCTGGTCTCAGTTCCATGGGGTCTTTTACGGGGAGCAAACCTGTCATCTTCTCCTTGACAATTGCGACTCTGATCCGACACCAACATCGTTGAGTTAACTACCTAGCAAGACACCTCTTGTATCAAACCATCAGGAGGGGCCTGTCCCACTTAGGCTATTTTTACCCTAAGTGGGCGACGGTCATGGTCGTAGCAGGTCGCCAAAAAATCAGCGACTGGACCCCCCCTTCGACATAAAATTTGAAATAGAATAATTACTTTCAAAACAAAAAATAACCGAGGTCAGCAGCAGCGACAACCTACATCACCCGGCGACAACCTACATTAACCTGGCGACAACCTACGTCACCCAGCGACAACATACATTAACCTGGCGCCAACCTACATTAACCTGGCGACAACCTACGTCACCTGGCGGCAACCTACATTAACCTGGCGCCAACCTACATTAACCTGGCGACAACCTACGTCACCTGGCGGCCACCTACGTCACCTGGCGGCAACCTACGTCACCCTGGCGCCAACCTACATTAACCTGGCGACAACCTACGTTACCTGGCGGCAACCTACATTAACCTGGCGACAACCTACGTCACCCAGCGACAACATACATTAACCTGGCGCCAACCTACATTAACCTGGCGACAACCTATGTCACCTGGCGGCAACCTATGTCACCTGGCGGCAACCTACATTAACCTGGCGTCAACCTACATTAACCTGGCGGCAACTACGGCAGCACCTACGTCAGGAGAAGTCAAGCTACGCTCATTGGCGTCAAACCCACTGTCGCCGACTGTCTCCGAAAAATATTCAACATGTTGAAAATCCAGCGGCGGCCAGAAAGACGCTACAACTCTTTGGGCGACTGAGGAGACGACTCACGACCATACAGGCGACACCCCGGTGACCATGAGGCGACAGACTAATCGCCTGTTGTCGCCTAAAAATTAGCCCAAGTGGTGCAGGCCCTTTACTATTTTCTAACAGTTATTAGGGGTGCGCTATTCCTGCCTTGATAGCATTACTGACACCAAGTATGAAAAACAGACACGTCAGAAATAGAGCCTTCTGGGGATTAAGCTCATCACAGGAGCTACGTAAAGCCTAAGTATTGGACTAGCTAGACAAGCACTGCAAAGGTAGAAAGGGGAAGCATGATTGGAGCTGACAATAGATTCAAAGACACATAGTATATTGTTTGACACAATATAAATTTATAGAAACAAGGATCTGCAGGTGCTGGTTTACACAATAAAAACACAAAGTGCTGGAGTAACTCAGTGGGCCAGGCTGCATCTCTGGAGAATATAGATAGGTGATGTTTTTGATCAGGATTTCTTCTGAGATGCTGCCTGACCTGCTGAGTTGCTCCAACACTGTGGCCTATTTGCAATTTATATTAGTTGGCAAAGAACAGGCAGATTGAGAAGGGATGGTCAGTCTGGCAGATAACTGTATTTAGCAGAAGTGTGTTGCAGAAAGATATTGACAGGGGGGGGGGGGGGGGTAATTAGATACAGTCACATGTCAAGTTCTGTGGAATAGATTGGGAATCAAAAGTCACCACTGCCTTTCCTGTTTCACAATCCCCCCAAGATTCTCAGGCATGGAAATCCTATAATGATACCCAAGATGTAACTAGTTCTGGAATATCAGCCGATTCCTACTCAAAGTTCAATTCGAGGTTGGTGCAAGTTTCCTCAGGGGAATAGGAGTACAATCCAATCTAGAATCCATGTCAGAGATCATTAGATCATTATAAGCAGCTTGTAGAGCCACTGCCTCTGAGCAACAAAGAACCAGTTTTAATCTGACATTGGGGCCTGTCTATGTGGAGTTTGCATGTTCTCCCTGCGATTGCACAAGTTTCACTGGAGTACTCTGGTTTCTTTCCATCGAGGCCAGAGCATAGAAGCAGGCTCTTTCTCCCAACTTGCCCACACCGACTAACATGCCTCATCTCCACTAATCCCACCTGCCCGTGCTTGGCTCATGACACTCTAAACCTTTTGGTCTCCAAATCTGAGGAAGGACATTATTGCCATACAGGGAGTGCAGAGAAGTTTCACCAGACTGATTCCTGGGATGTCAGGACTGTCTTATGAAGAAAGACTGGATAGACTTGGTTTATACTCTCTAGAATTTAGGAGATTGAGAGGGGATCTTATAGAAACTTACAAAAATTCTTAAGGCGTTGGACAGGCTAGATGCAGGAAGATTGTTCCCGATGTTAGGGAAGTCCAGGACAAGGGGTCACAGCTTAAGGATAAAGGGGAAATCCTTTAAAACCGAGATGAGAAGAACTTTTTTCACACAGAGAGTGGTAAATGTCTGGAACTCTCTGCCACAGAGGGTAGTCGAGGCCAGTTCATTGGCTATATTTAAGAGGGAGTTACATGTGGCCCTTGTGGCTAAGGGGATCAGAGGGTATGGAGAGAAGGCAGGTACGGGATACTGAGTTGGATGATCAGCCATGATCATATTGAATGGCGGTGCAGGCTCGAAGGGCCGAATGGCCTACTCCTGCACCTATTTTCTATGTTTCTATCCTATCCATGTATCTGCCCAAATTTCTCTTAAATGTTATCATAGTACCTGCCTCAACTACCTCCTCCGGTGGTTCAATCCATACACCCACCACCTTTTGGAATGTTGGTTAACCATATAACCATATAACAATTACAGCACGGAAACAGATGAAACCAGAGCACCCAAAGAAAACCAATGCAGTCAAAAGAAGAGCATGCAAACTCCACACAGACAACTCGTGCATTATATGTTCTCTGATATAGATGACAATGCCACATCTCAAAGATGAGCAGGGTGGTAGGTTAATTTGCACTAAATAGTCCAAAACATGCTGAAAAGTGGTAGAAACTGGGGAGAGTTAATGTGATGGGAGGTCATGGGGGTGTGGGGAAAAGAATGTTTAAATGGTCAGTACAGGCGCAGTGGCTGAAGAGCCCGTTTATGTGCTGTGTCCTATGGCTCGATATTTGCCAGTTCCATGCTTGTCCACCAGGGTGTCAGAAATCATGAGAGCCACATTCCTTGATTGTCACCTAATAAAGTATATTTGATTCATCTTACGAGTCTTCCGTTTGGTTTAGTATCCATTGTTTTCTGTAGGAAGACAATTCTAATTTACTACTGCGCTGTGCGCAAAAGTGCTTCTTGAATTCACTTATCAGTAGCCTGGTTTTAATTTGAAGACAGTCTAAGTGGGACCTGTTTTGTCCCATTGTCACACGGGTAGCCGGGTCCCCAACACAATATTCCACCACTCACACATAGCCCCCAACTCAAGAGGGAGAGAGAGAGAGAGAGACACCATCCTCTCTCCCCGCCTCTCCCACCCTTTCCAAAACTTTTTCACTCATTCATTCCTCCCCTCCCTCCCCCCCCCCCCTCACTACACCCCTTGCCCTTCCCTCCCCACGCACTCACTCCATCCCCCCTCAACCTCACCCCCATCCACTCTTAGCGGCTCTCCGGCAGCGACACCCATTGGGTTCCCATTGTGATGTAGAACACGCAGGTATTACTGCACAGGTGCAGCTGATGTGGTCATGGTACACCAGTCATTGTCATGGTACACCAGTCATTGAAGGTAGGTATGCAGGTGCAGCAGGCAGTAAAGAAAGCAAATGGTATGTTAGCTTTCATTGCAAAAGGATTTGAGTATAGGAGCAGACAGGTTCTACTGCAGTTGTACAGGGTCTTGGTGAGACCACACCTGGAGTATTGCGTTCACCAGACTGATTCCTGGGATGTCAGGACTGTCTTATGAAAGAAAGACTGGATAGACTTACTCTCTAGATAGAAGATTTTCTCTTTGAAGTTTATACTCTCTAATTACAAACCAGACTGATTTCTTCATGTCAGGAGAAGGATTGAGAGGGGATCTTATAGAAACTTACAAAATTCTTAAGGGTTTGGACAGGCTAGATGCAGGAAGATTGTTCCCGATGTTGGGGAAGTCCAGGACAAGGGGTCACAGCTTAAGGATAAAGGGGAAATCCTTTAAAACCGAGATGAGAAGAACTTTTTTCACGCAGAGAGTGGTGAATCTCTGGAACTCTCTGCCACAGAGGGTAGTTGAGGCCAGTTCATTGGCTATATTTAAGAGGGAGTTAGATGTGGCCCTTGTGGCTAAGGGGATCGGGGGTATGGAGAGAAGGCAGGTACGGGATACTGAGTTGGATGATCAGCCATGATCATATTGAATGGCGGTGCAGGCTCGAAGGGCCGAATGGCCTACTCCTGCAGCTAATTTCTATGTTTCTATGTTTCTATGATGGGCACGACAAGTGGAAAAAGGATTTATTAAAGCTTAAAATGTGAATAACTCATAATATAACAACAATTTAAACGTTAAAGATGAGATTTTTAAAATGCACCATGTTATAGGAAAGATATTGTCAAGCTTGAAAGGGTTCAGAAAAGATTTATGAGGATGTTGCCAGGACTAGAGTGTGAGAGTTATTGGGAGAGGTTGAGTAGGCTGGGTCTCTATTCTGTGGAGCGCAGGAGGATGAAGGGAGATCTTATAGAGGTTTACAAAATCATGAGAGGAACAGATCCGGTAGATGCACAGCGTCGTTTGCCCAGAGAAGGGGAATTGAGGACCAGAGCACATAGGTTCAAGGTGAAGAGGAAAATATTTAATAGGAATCCAAGGATTAACTTTTTCACACAAAGAGTGGTGGGTGGATGGCTGGGAGGAGATAGTTGAGGCTGGGACTGTTAATTCTGGCCAAATTGAAGAGGCCAGGGCACTAAAATTGAGTAAAGACCTCTGCGCTGTTAGGCCATTTGGTCAATTTAAATGTGCCTTCTGCAGAAATCGGACAAGCTGCAGAATGGTGCCAGTTTGTCTAGAGCTTAGATAAGAGCTGCACGAAGAGAATGGAAACAACTGCAGATCCTAACAATTAGGTGCAAATTGCATGGAATGGATTGGATAAATGTAAACCAGTAATGCACATTGTATATAATGTTGCAAAGCTTTACTTTGCTAGATGTTGATTGAATTAAGTATTGAGCCTCATCTGTTTTTCTTGCATATCAAGGCACATGTTGCGATGTTTGTTTCCTCTTTGGAAGCACTGTTTGCATACATTGTATTAGTCTCTGTATTATTGGGTTAGGGAAATGTCTATCATATACTGTGTTAATCGATATCTGTTATTGGACTGTAAAGTGACCACCCCTATGTGGTTCGGCCCCTCAAGGTTCAAGGACATATAAAAGACCGCTCCCACGAGATCCTGTGTCGATCTTCTGGGAGAGCGCTTAATACTGCGTCCCCTTCTGGAGTGTCGCTGCTTGAGCAAGGCTAAGAGGGCTTGATCAGGCAGATATGAGGATCAAACCCGTGATGGTTAGGTATAGTAGTTGAACTGTAATGGTGTTTTGTCAAAATAAAGTTTAGATGCATAAGTGCTTGACTCAGTGATTTTTGAGTGAAACTATACTGAGGGGGAAGCTTAGAACACGCTATTTACAGGACTATCCCATCATTTAAGAAGCAGTTAGACACGTACATGGATCGGACAGGTTTGGAGGGATACGGACCAAGCGCAGGCAAATGGGATGTATAACTGGGACATTGTTGGCCGGTGTGTGCGAGTTGGGCAAAAGGGCCTGTTTCCACACTGTATCACTCTATGACTATAAGAGAATTAGTGTTTCAGGCTTTTATCTGGAGGTTGCAAGTGATTGCATGTTGACATGCATGGATGTCCTTAGCTAAACCAGTCCAATAACAAGGGATTCAAGAAGGAACTGCAGATGCTGGAAGATCGAAGGTACACAAAATTGCTAGAGAAACTCAGCGGGTGCAGCAGCATCTATGGAGCGAAGGAAATAGGCAACGTTTCGGGCTGAAACCTTTCTTCAGACTGGGGGGGTGGGGGGGGGGGGGGGGGGGGGGGGGGGGGGGGGGGGGGGGGGGGGGGAGAAGGAAGGAAAAAAGGGAGGAGGAGGAGCCCGAGGGCGGGTGGGATAAGAGGGTGGGAGGAGACAGCTAGAGGGTTAAGGAAGGGGAGGAGACAGCAAGGGCTAGCTAAATTGGGAGAATTCAATGTTAATGCCATCCGGACGCAAGGTCCCCAGGCGGAATATGAGGTGCTGTTCCTCCAATTTCCGCTGTTGCTCGGGATAGTAGTCACAAGTTGCGTTACTAGTTTTTGACCATAGGCTGTAATAAGCATTTTCAGTATTCCGAAAAATGGAAGGAATCATGGGATTTGTCAAAGGTCATTCACCATAAAGAAAATGTGAATGAAGCGCTGGCTGAAGAGACTGTGTATAAATTCTTATTCATAATTTAAGTGTAAAAATATATTTAATCTGAGGAACAGGGTACCGTGTGGTCCCATTATAGGGAAATTTATGTATTCCAGACTAGAACACAACGATGATAGTTTTCCTCCTCCCTGCGCCGGCTGCAAGCCCAGCCCGGCCCGACACCTCCAGCCACCGCTGGACAGGGACGGGGATGGACCAGCACCTGGGCCCGACCCTGACCACGGTTGAGCCCAATTTTGCTCACTCACCAAAGCATAAAGCAATACAATTGACAAAATAATCTTAGCTTTTAACAAAGGAACAATAAATACAACAAATTAATAGTTTGAAAGCAGTATTTTCTTACTTAGAATAATGAAAGCTGGAAAAAAAACAGAAGAAATGAAGGTCTCTTTGTACACAACTCCAGTGCTTTCCAGCAATGTTTATGCACAGTGACCTTTGACCTGGGTATGTGCAGTCGGAATCCCGAACTCACTTTTTCAAGATCTCTTCCAGAAAATAATCATGATCCTTCACTCAGCTTCAGTCCTTCCTGTTGCTTTATTTTTTAAATAAGTATGCAGTATAAATAAATGCATGGACATTTCTCCTTTTATCTAAACTTTAACACAAATGCAGAGTGATGCGTTCTGAAATGCAGGTCAATTAAACTATTTATCTACAAAGAACCAAGTTAAAAACATGATTACATTCCGATCCCTTCATCTATTTTGCCAGGCTTAACCCTGGCACATTGTATCACATGACATGAACATCCCTTCACTAACATTAATCAGGCCTCTAGCGAGCATAGTATATTATCAGAGCACAAGCAACTTTGATATTGTTTCAAAGATTATATTAGGTATCTGTCCTGCCCACTCCCCTGAGATCAGTCTGAAGAAGGGTCTCGACATGAAACGTCACACATTCCTCCTCTCCAGAGATGTTGCCTGTCCCACTGAGTTACTCTAGCATTTTGTGTCCACCTTTGATTTAAACTAGCATCTGCAGTTCTTTCATACTCAACTATAAGGAGGTCAGTTGCCCATCATGGATATCCGTGATTCTTGGGTATAATTGATTAATGTTGGCAATGGTCTTTAAACAAGATAAATTGCTTCTAGTTGTGTTTTCATTAGGTATTAATTGGAGTAATTTAACTGTATCTCCAGATTTGCTTGATAATGAAAGCACAATTATCATTATTTTTAAGGGAAGTGCTTTCCTTGATGGATAGTCACAGTTGTGGAATTGATTAAGAGCCCATGAAAACTACACCTTATCCCAACGAGCCTTGTGGGATACATGTTATCATTGACCACAGCTGTTATGAATCTACTATGATGAGCCCAGGATGGATTAAAAAAAAAAAAATCAGTCAACTATTTCCACAGTTAAGTTCATTAAACATAACATCAATGATAGCTTCCAATTAATAATGGGTGTTCCAGGCACAATCTTAGAAGTTCTCCTCCTCTCTCAGACAAGAGTTCAGCAACATCCTCTCTCGCTGCCCCGCTGCCCACCTCCCTCCCCGCTGCCCCCCTTCCTCCCCGCTGCCTCCCCCCCCCCCCACCACCTCCCTGCTGCCCCCGCTGCCTCCTCCCAATCCCCCCTCTGTGATTCCTCCTGCTATCTCTATTCCCTTTGTCCTGTTTTCACACCTTACACTTCCTTATCCATCTCTCCCTTGACATCAGTCTGAAGAAGGGTCTTGACCTGAAACGTCACCCATTCCTTTTCTCCAGAGATGCTGCCTGTCCCACTGAGTTACTCAAACATTATGTGTCTATCTTTGGTTTAAACCAGCATCTGCAGATCCTTCCTACCACAACTCTTGGTACTTGATGGAGATGTTGCTGTTAGGTATGTAATGCCTTTTGTTAGGCTTGATCCTTTTTTTAAATTTTATGTGAGGCTTGTTTTTGGTATGGATGTATACAGAGGTGGATGGAGCATAGGGCTATGATACTACAGAATGATACCACAGAATGAATTGTGTATTCTAGCATTGATGATAGGAGATAAGGATTAGTTCCAGTGTATAGCGAGGATGTTGGGGGAGTCCAGAACCAGGGGCCACAGTTTAAGAATAAGGAGTAAGCCATTTGGAACGGAGACAAGGAAACACTTTTTCTCTGGATGTTTTCAAGAGAGAGCTAGATAGAGCTTTTAAAAATAGCGGAGTCAGGGGATGTGGGGAGAAGGCAGGAACGGGGTACTGATTGGGGATGATCAGCCATGATCACATTGAATGGCGGTGCTGGCACGAAGGGCCAAATGGCCTACTCCTGCACCTATTGTCTAATGTCCATTGAACTGCAAATAGTGGTTTAAACCAAAGATAGATACAAAAAGCTGGAGTAACTCAGCAGGTCAGACAGCATCTTTGGAGAAAAGGAATGTGACATTTTGGGTTGAGTGGCTTCTCCAGTCTCCAGAAATGCTGTCTGACCTGCTGAGTTACTCCAGTTCTTGTGTCTATTTTGGGATTACTTCCAGACCAGTTTGGCGCTGAAATGGCTAATGAGGCCAATGGGGGAAGCCACAGACTCTTCCGCAGTTGGGGCAAGATGGAGTGAGTGGGTAGGTAATTTATGATATAGTCTGTCCTTTTATCACTATCAAAGACCGTTTACCTGTTTTGAATGAATGATTCGCAATACCATCTTGAATCTTTGAAAGTAGACACAAAATGCTGGAGTAACTCAGCGGGAAAGGCAGCACTTCTGGAGAGAACGAATGGGTGATGTTTCGGGTCGAGACCCTTCTTCAGACTGAGTACTTTGTCTTGGCCTGGAATTCTTAAAGGATGGTTGGAATGTAACACTTCAAGGAGGCTTTGTGCACATCCTTAAATCTTTTCCTCTGTCCACCTTACAATCCTTTCCCATGACAGAGGTTGGCATTGACTGCACTTCGGCCCGATCGGGGGGGGACATTGATGAAGTGTCTTTTTCCCCATGGCAGAGGATTCTGCAACTAAAGGGCATAGACTTAAAGGGAAGAGATTGAAGATGGACCTTAGTGGTAACTGAAAGATAATAGAATCTGGAATGAGTTGCTAGAAAACACCGCTGAAAATACCGTCTGAAGAAGGGTTTCGGCCCGAAACGTTGCCTATTTCCTTCGCTCCATAGATGCTGCTGCACCCGCTGAGTTTCTCCAGCATTTTTGTCTACCACCGTAGAAGCAAACACAGTTAAAGCTTGTAAAAGACATTTAGACAGGTATATAGATAGGGTGGTAAAGAAAGCTTTTGGTATGCTAGCCTTTATAAATCAGAGCATTGAGTGCAGAAGCTGGGATGTAATGTTAAAATTGTACAAGGCATTGGTGAGACCAAATCTGGAGTATGGCCCAATTATAGGAAGGATGTCAACAAAATAGAGAGAGTACAGAGGAGATTTACTAGAATGTTGCCTGGGTTTCAACAACTATGTTACAGAGAAAGGTTGAATAAGTTAGGTCTTTATTCTCTGGAGCACAGAAGGTTAAGGGGGGACTTGATAGAGGTCTTTAAAATGATGAGAGGGATAGACAGAGTTGATGTGGATCAGCTTTTCCCTTTGAGAATAGGGAAGATTCAAACAAGAGGACATGACTTCAGAATTAAGGGACAGAAGTTTAGGGGTAACATGAGGGGGAACTTCTTTACTCGGAGAGTGGTAGCGGTGTGGAATGAGCTTCCAGTGGAAGTGGTGGAGGCAGGTTCGTTGGTATCATTTAAAAATAAATTGGATAGGCATATGGATGAGAAGGGAATGGAGGGTTATGGTATGAGTGCAGGCAGGTGGGACTAAGGGAAAAAACTTGTTCGGCACGGACTTGTAGGGCCGAGATGGCCTGTTTCTGTGCTGTAATTGTTATATGGTTATATAGGAAGGAAGAGTTTGGAGGGCTATGGGTCAAATGAAAGTAAAAGGGACCCAGCCCAAGTATTTAAACAGTCAGCATGGACCATACATATGAGCTGAGAGGGCTGTTTCTGTGCTTCATGACCCTCTGCCTCTGGAGATGGGTGCTAGCGTGTTTTGGGGTGTGATTGAAGCTGGGGAACAGATGTGATAAAGTATTTCTTGATGGTCAACAATGACTTGAACATTGAGGGATGGGAACTTAGAGTTTCAAAAGGGAAACCTATTCACTATGTTTGTCAAGAAATGACCTTTGGGGAAGTTGGCAATGTTGGCAAATCCAAGTGATCATGAAACCACATCTTCCGCGCTGAAGAAAATACAGAGGAAGTTGCTTCACTTGGACTTTAGAGCAATGGTGAACTCACTAATGACATCGTGAAAACCAACCATTAATACGTGCAAAGATCATCCACAGTTGCTGAGACTACAAATTTGAGGTGACTAATTTTGACGTACATGGGCAGAGCAGTCTGGGCACATGGGTGTGGTTGCAGGCTTGATTACTAAATGCCACATTTGTTTTCCACAATTGTCATGATAAATCTGAGTTTAGAAAGACATAGTCAGCGTTATGCAGCACGGAAACAGTCCCTTTGGCCCAACTCAATCATGCTATATTTAAGAGGGAGTTAGATGTGGCCCTTGTGGCTAAAGGGATCAGGGGGTATGGAGAGAAAGCAGGTACAGGATACTGAGTTGGATGATCAGCCATGATCATATTGAATGGTGGTGCAGGCTCGAAGGGCTGAATGGCCTACTCCTGCACCTATTTTCTATATTTCTATTCCAGTCAAGATGTTTACCTGTGCTGGTCCCACATTCCTGCATTTGGCTCAATCCCTCAAAACCATTACTATTTTGAAACATTGTAGTTCTACCCATCTCTACAGCTTTCTCTGGCAGCGCGTTCCATATACCCACCACCTTCTGTGTGGAAAAGGTTGGCCTTTAGGTCCCGTTTACATCTTGTGGATTGGCTATTTCGTACTAGCCAATTATAGTGCTTGTTAGTAGTGACTCCGCCTATTATGCGCCTTATATTATCAAGAGCTTGCCTACGCTAGTTGGTACGAGTAGCTGCTAGGAGTTGTAATGTCCTGCAGATCTATGCTGCAAGTTGATTTAATAAACATGTGTTGTACCTTGATATGTGGGAGGGATGGGGGAAATTGACCACTCACCTTATCAATGCTATTGTTCTTCAGAGAGTTTGAGACGAAAGAATAGTGGCAATAGGATTCTTAATAGATTCCGATGGAGCCCTATAATCCGTCCATCTTAAAGCTTCCATTCAAATCCCATTGCCCATAAAGGCATCAAAGAAGTATCCATTTTAAGTAATTTTCATACGTCAATGCAACAGCTGAAAACTATAGGTCTTCGGTGAGTAGGAATCATTTCAGCCGATGTAAACAAAGATGCCAATGTACAAAGAGCTATACAGGGTCTAGTAGAAGTTTGAAATCTTACTATGAATAGCTTCTTAAATGCCAATGAAATAAGTAGTCTGGAATTCTCTACCACAGAAGGTAGTTGAGGCCAGTTCATTGGCTATATTTAAGAGGGAGTTAGATGTGGCCCTTGTGGCTAAAGGGATCAGCGGGGTATGGAGAGAAGGCAGGTACAGGATACTGAGTTGGATGATCAGCCATGATCATATTGAATGGCGGTGCAGGCTCGAGGGGCCGAACGGCCTACTCCTGCACCTATTTTCTATGTTTCTATTGTGCCTTGGTAATTTGCTTGGCTCATGGTTGCCACATGACACTTTACTGGGAGCAGCAATACTAATTTTATACTGTACGGGTGAAGTGCTGCCATACAAGATTGGCATCATCAAGTGTGTGCCTCGCACTGACAACACATTCACCGTGCAAGTGCTCGTCCCAATTGGAAGTCCCTAGTCAAAAATTGTCAGGGTATAACCTGGAATTGTTTGCGATCCTGTTAGACTGAAGTTTAGTTCATTATTGCCATGCATACCACAAAGCTTTTTGTTGTGTGCTATCCAGTCAGTGAACTATATATAAATACATGATTACAACTATATATACATGCTTACAATCAAGACAATATAAAGTCCATTTAAAGGTAATTTGCAGGTCTCCCATGAGGTAGATGGGAGGTCAGGACCACTCTCTAGCTGGTGAGAGGATGGGTCTGCTGCCTGACAACAGTTGGGAAGAAACTGTCCCTGAATCTGGAAGCCATGTATTTTCAGACTTTTGTACCTCCTGCCTGATGGGAGAAGAGGGAGTGAATGGGGGTAAGAATGGTCCTTGATTATGTTGATGGCATTAATTCCACTTGCAATAGTTTCCAGATAATTGGAAGATCCGGTTGTGGCGGCTAAGGGTCGTGCCATTACACTGCCGAACCCCTCGGCACAGGAGTGGTGCAGTCCGGAGGCGGCCCTCAGCCGGAGGGTTTAAAAGGCAGGGGTTTGTGTGCCATCTTCCTCTGGTTTCGTCTTCCCTTCAACCGGGAGGAATAAAATAAAGGTGCTTCTCAAAAGACTGGACTTCGTGCCTCCTTTCGAGACCCACGCACCACACAGTGATCATTATTGCTCACACGAATAGTTCCCAACAGTTTCACATCATTCTGTTTTGTCCTGTCCCAAATGAGGAAGCACCAATGTTGATGTACTGGACATGTTCTGATCTATTCGACCTTAAGCCTTTGCCTCTCATTATAGGGTATATTTTTTATTGTCAATTTTAATTTAAAAGCAGGGCATTAATAGGTGTGAAGGCGTGGGTGATGGTGGAAAATTAAGGTAAAAACCAGTGGATGGATCTGTGATATGGTGAAATATTCATGAGATTAAGTGACTAAATGAATAATAATGCACTGCAAAGAGAGTTACATAGCAAATAGGTGCAGGAGTAGGCCATTCGAGCCTGCACCGCATTCAATATGATCATGGCTGATCATCCAACTCTGTATCCTGTACTTGCCTTCTCTCCATACCACCTAATCTCTTTAGCCACAAGGGCCACATCTAACTCCCTCTTAAATATAGCCAATTAACTGGCCTCAACTACCTTCTGTGGCAGAGAGTTCCAGAGATTCACCACTCTCTGTGTGAAAAATGTTTTTTCATCTCGGTCCTAAAGGATTTATCCTTAAACTGTGACCCATTGTCCTGGACTTCCCCAACATCGGGAACAATCTTCCTGCATCTAGCCTGTCCAACCCCTTAAGAATTTTGTAAGTTTCTATAAAATCCCCCCTCAATCTTCTAAATTCTAGCGAGTACAAACCGAGTCTATCCAGTCTTTCTTCATATGAAAGCCCTGACATCCCAGGAATCAGTCTGGTGAACCTTCTCTGCACTCCCTCTATGGCAAGAATGTCTTTCCTCAGATTAGGAGACCAAAACTGTATGCAATACTCCAGGTGTGGTCTCACCAAGACCCTGCACAACTGCTGTAGAACATCCCTGCTCCTATACTCAAATCCTTTTGCTATGAATGCTAACATACCATTCGCTTTAGTTATAGGATAATTGGAGAAACTAAGGATGTATTAAAAAAAAAAACTGAAAATAACAAAAGAATAATCATTTTCAGATTAATTAATCCGTCAGATTAATGAATTATGTCAGGCAGGTGCTTCAAATATAAGCCTGTGTGCAAAAGAGTAGCTGATACTACGTCTCCACTTCCATCCACCTTGATGCCTCATAAGTACGTTTGTTCAATTGACCATATCCGTGCTGCATCTAAATTGATCATCAGTCCTTACATAGAAACATAGAAAATAGTTGCAGGAGGAGGCCATTTGGACCTTCAAGCACCGCCATTCATTGTGATCATGGCTGATCGTCCCCTATGAATAACCCGTGCCTGCCTTCTCCCCATATCCCTTGATTCCCCTAGCCCCTAGAGCTGTATCTAACTCTCTCTTAAATCCATCCAGTGATTTGGCTTCCACTGCCCTCTGTGGCAGGGAATTCCATAAATTTGCAACTCTCTGGGCTAAAACTTATTTTTTCTTTCACCTCAGTTTTAAATGACCTCCCCTTTATTCTAAGACTGTGGCCCCTGGTTTTGGACTCGCCCAACATTGGGAACATTTTTCATGCATCTAGCTTGTCCAGTCTTTTTATAATTTTATATGTTTATATAAGAGCCCCCTCATCCTTCTAAACTCCAGTGAATACAAGCCTAGTCTTTTCAATCTTTCCTCACATGACAGTCCCGCCATCCCAGGGATCAATCTGATGAACCTACGTTGCACTGCCTCAATCACAAGGATGTCCTTCCTCAAATTAGGAGACCAAAACTGTACGCAATACTCCAGATGTGGTCTTACCAGAGCCCTATACAACTGCAGAAGAACCTCTTTACTCCTATACTGAAATCCTCTTGTTATGAAGGCCAACATTCCATTACTTTTCTTTCTTCACTGCCTGCTGTACCTGCACGCCAACTTTCAGTGACCGGTGTACAAGGACACCCAGGTCTCACTGTACCTCCCCCTTGCCTAACCTAACCCCATTGAGATAATAACCTGCCCCCTTGTTTTGTAGTTTAAGGCATATGAGCAGAATTAGGACATCTGGCCTATCAAGTCTGCTCCACCATTCGATCATGGATGATCTATTTTCTCCTTTCAACCCTATTTTGTCGACTGGAAATAAAGAACTGCAGATGTTGGTTGATTCACAAAAGGACATCATGTGCTGGAGTAACTCAACAGGACAGACAGCATCTCTAGAGAAACATGGATAGATGGCATTTCAGGTCGAGACCCTTCATCAGACTGAATCAGTCTGAAGGAGGGGTCTCCACCTGAAACATTACGTTTATTCAATCTGAAACATCATCAATTATGTTATCACAATGGACTTCAATGGAGGTTTGAAGAACAGCACCTCATCTTTCGAAGTCACATGAGGTGGAGTCCTGGTATAGAGTATAACATTCCGCATAGTAAACATATCATTAAGAAATACCTATGCAATCGAATCCTACCCAAGTTCCACACATGCATTTCCAACTTGTTCACTGTCCACCAAAGACTACTAGATTAAGCCACAACATCAATATAAAATGCCTCAACTACGCTTTCACACAACATTCCTGTAAATTACTCGTATCTAAGCCCCCCCAGTCTAGTTTCAGTAAAAACACTGAACAAGCACTTGAAACAACTAATCTTATTTTAACAATAGCGCAATTACAGTTCCAACCACTGTACCTATCCCACGCGGGTTCGATCCCGTATAGAAACATAGAAATTAGGTGCAGGAGTAGGCCATTCGACCCTTCGAGTCTGCACCGCCATTCAATATGATCATGGCTGATCATCCAACTCAGTATCCCGTACCTGCCTTCTCTCCATACCCTCTGACCCCCTTAGCCACCAAGGGCCACATCTAACTCCCGCTAAATATAGCCAATGAACACTGGCCCTCGACTACCCCTCTGCGGCAGAGGAGTTCCAGAGATTCACCACTTTCTGTGTGAAAAAGGTTCTTCTCATCTCGGTTTTAAAGGATTGCCCCCTTATCCTTAAGCTGTGACCCCTTGTCCTGGACTTCCCCAACATCGGGAACAATCTTCCTGCATCTAGCCTGTGCAACCCCTTAAGAATTTTGTAAGTATCTGCCTGATCAAGCCTTCTAGGCCTCGCTCAAACAGAGACACTCCAGAAGGTCACGCCAGGTCCCAATCGCTCTACCAGAAGATCGACCCTGGACATCGTGGTAGCGAACCTTTATATGTTCCAGGACCTCGAGGGGGCCGACCCACATGGGGGTGGTCTCTTAATAACCCAATTACAGATATTGAATAAACCCCCATACATAACAGACATTTCCCTTAACCCAATAATACAGCACGCTTATACATTGTATAAGAATGAAAGCTCTCGAAGTTCAGCTGACATGGGTTTAGCATCATTCTGACAAGTGCAGGGATCCTCCATTTTATGGTGTCTTTAATTTAGGCCAATATTAACACTCTCAGTCATTCCAACCGCAGAGGTACCTGTAAATTTCTGACCCTGGCTCATTGCACACCTCTTTGAGTTTCATTCTTTCTTCTAACACTCCACTCTCCCCCGATTAAGGATGACTTGCTTCCTGTTCAGTTTTGAATGCTCTCAGCTGGCTGATGTTGGGAGCTACAGACTCTTGCACAGACAATTGAGCATGAAGCCAAGAATCAAGAGTGTTTTATGGTCATATGTCCCAAACAGAAAAAATGAAATTCTTACTTGCAGCAGCACAATAGAATATGTAAACACAGTACTCTGTAAACAATATAAACAAAAAGTTTGGTATATTATGTATATATTAAATCGTTTGCAGTATATTATAATGCACGGTAAAAACACTACGCACACTTAAAACAAACAAATAATATTAGTGCAAAAAGATAAAATCAATGCCCCCGTCTGGAGTTCAAAGCTTATTTGGAGGTTGTAGTGTAATAGCCTGATGGCTGTAGAAAGGAGCTAGTCCTGAACCTGAATGTTACAGTTTTTAGATCAGACAGGGCAGGCAGGTGGCTAGTTTTGTGAGGTGGTGAGCTCCTCCCACCACTTATGCAAATCTTTTTTGTGCCCCCAATGAATGGAATTAAGGCTCTCAACTCCATCCCGAATGTTTCTTCTTTACTCTCAGTGATAATGTCCTAGAGATTGTCAGGAATCCAGTGAGGATGTTGTATTTCTTAAAGGAAGCCATAGGCACACACTTGAATATTTGTTCCCCCCACATAGTTGATCTCTTTCCAGTTCAAAATAGGATGTCTGCCTTGGTTTATTGTGGGTACAAAAAAATGCTGGAGAAACTCAGCGGGGTGCAGCAGCATCTATGGAGCGAAGGAGATAGGCAACGTTTCGGGCCAAAAACCCTTCTTCAGAGTTTCTGGGCATGTGCACAATGTAGTCAACAAGAAACCTCAGGGATAGGAATGTTGGCCTGAGAGAGGATGTAATGGCAATTTAAATCCTTTCCATTGTCATTACTACATAGGCAGGGAGAAGTGACCGAATTTACGCAGTTGATAGCAAAAACTAATCTTCCAGTTTCTTTAATGAATGATTCTTTAATGAAGTTGTAAAAACAAAAAAGTGAAGATACCAGATCCTCTTCATCCATATACAAATTGTAGCTTTCCATTCTTACTATCTGAACTGGTTAAAAAAACTGTCTTCTTCTCTCTCATGCCAGCTCCAATCTAATCTGGCCACTCCCTGTGACTACGCTATATGTAACGTTCATCTACATCTCAAAAGCCCACCCCCAAGTGTTCAAAATAATTCTGCAAGAAATATCGAGACAAAATAATAAAATATGCTAACAGTAACTAGCCTAAGCAAGAATGGCTCCTACAGAGGGCACTGACAAGTGTGCACTACGTTTCAAAGACATTCATCTCAGCTGTAGAATTTCCCCAAAGTTGTAATTATTCAATGATTAATGAAGCCACACGATAGGAAATACATGGTTAAGCTAGAGAGGGTGTAGGAAATATGCACAAGAATGTTGCCGGGACTGAAGGGCTTGAGACATTGGGTAAGTTTGGACTGTTTTCCCTGGAACAAAAGAGGCGGAGGGGTGACCTTGTAGAGGTTTATAAAGTTCAAGTTCAAATGTATTTGTCACAAGCACCTTATGATGCAGTGAAATGTAATTTACCATGCAGCATTACGATTAAAAAAGGACACAATGCACAACATGATTCAACACAGACATCCACCACAGCATTCTTCACTGTGGCGGAAGGTAATACAGTTCAGACAGACCTCCTCCTCCTCCCTTGTTCACCCATGGTTGGGGCCCTGACCCACTGTCGGACAGCCCGATGATCAAGCTCTCTGGTCAAGATGGTCGGAAAGGCGACGTCGGGACAGGTCGAGCGCACCATGCGGCCCATATCCGCCACCTCATTACCGGAGGCCGTGGCTTAAAGATGTTGTAGGCCGCAGGCCGGCTGTCGGGGCACAGATAAATTAGATGGTGCCGGCCTTTTCCCCAAGATCGATGAGTCTAAACCTAGAGGTTTAATGTGAAAGGAGAAAGATTTAAAGAGGGGTATCTTTTCCACACGGAGGGTGGTGAGTATTAGAATGAGTTGCAAGAGGAAGTGGTAAGTTGAGTACAATACGACATTTTTAAAAGACATTTACGCGTTGATAGATGGGTTTAAAACATCTAAGCATGTGGGCCAAATGCAGACACAATGGGACTTGCTCTGAAGGCAGCTTAGTTGCTATCGACATGTTGGGCTAAATGGCCTAATCCTATGCAGTATATATCTCAGCCTCTATGATTTTATAGCCCTGAAGATCTGTCAAGTTAGTCAAACAGTTTTGTTTAGAAGGGAGATTCTCTTCCCCTTTACTAGCCATCAAATACACTTTGAGCAATCATAGTTTTGGTAGCTGCTTTGTACAGAGAACATCACTTCTGTGGCTGTTGCATTTCTCCAGCCTCTATGGTCGATAGCCCTTGCAGTGTATATTGCCCATAGGAGAGCACGTCATAGTCGTAGAGAAGTAAAAAGCATTATCTCGTAGCTGGTGCCTTTAAGGAGTCCCCGATAAGCTCTAGTGCTTGCAGCGGTAAGAAATTTGATTAGAGCTTTTCAGTAATAACCAGTCTTCCTAAAAATAATGTGCTTTCCGCAAAATGGAACATAACAATGGTGTTTTTTAGCTGGCCGTATTAAATATAATAAGCTTAATGCATTTCGTTGTCTTGTACTGTACACTGACAATGACAATTAAAATTGAATCTGAATCTTCTCAGATCCTTTTAAGAGGCGTTTGAGAAACCATGTTAAAAAGATCTACCATACAATAATCGACATAATCAAACTTCTAACTTTGAGTCTTTTCACATTTTACAGCAATGGACTAAAAACCCAAAATATCAGCATGCAATATTCATAATTGATGTTCGAAAACTGAAGATATAAATATCCTATATTAATTTAAATGAATTATCATGTAATGTTGATATATGTTAAAACGTATACGTAGTCATTAAAGATGCAAATACTCAAATATTAATTGTTAGGTGGTTCAGTGATCTGAAAGTAAATATGCTGTTGCATGACTCAATGCGAGAAAAGTTTAATTTTAAGTTACTCAGAATTGTTTTTAAAACGATCCCTGCAGAATTATAATACATATAACAGAAAAATGTTTATTTCCTGTTTACAGCGAATGAAAATTAAAAAAAACTAAATGCTAAATGTTTTCAGCATGTTCTGATTTTGTTTCCTATTTACGGGACAAACTGGCAAGTGCTGCCCTGCTTACAAAAGCACAGTTTGTACATCAAGCTAAATAATACACCCCAAGGGAGAATGGTGGATAAAAATATGAAACGGCCCTGGATATTTGTAAATGAGTTGTCTGTGAACTTCGTTGGCAATGTGATGAAGAGTTGTGATAGCTTCCCAATTACTACCAATAGTGTGTGTAAAAGAATAGGGTATAAAACAGAACATTTCATTGACTAGATCCAAGCCAGTTTATGTTTGACACCTACATTCTCCAAATAATCATCATCTAATGTTTTTTCTTTTGCTCTTTCTTTCTCCTGTACAGAACTTTATCTTTAACATATTGCTGTTTTACCCTTAGTCACATCAGATGATGGTGAGTTCCATTTTATTTGGATGAAATGTTTTTTCCTGCAGTCGCTATTGGATTTGTCGGTTATGATTTAGTATTAATGGGACTCACTGCTAGTCTTCATAGCCAACCATACACAAGCCCCGTCTTCCCTCTGCCTGCTGAACCTGATAAAACATCTTACTATCCAACACCTACTATCTAAATGGCATCAAGTTGGGAAAAGGGGAAGTACAACGGGATCTGGGGATCCTTGTACATCAGTCTATGAAAGTAAGCATGCAGGTACAGCAGGCAGTGAAGAAAGCGAATGGCATGTTGGCCTTTATCACAAGAGGAATCAAATATAGGAACAAAGAGGTCCTTCTGCAGTTGTACAGAGCCCTAGTGAGACCACACCCCGAATATTGTGTGCAGTTTTGGTGCCCTAATTTGAGGAAGGACATCCTTGTGATTGAGGCAGTGCAACGTAGGTTCATGAGATTGATCCCTGGGATGGCGGGACTGACATTTGAGGAAAGATTGAAAAGACTAGGCTTGTAGTCACTGGAGTTTAGAAGGATGAATTTGACTCTATTATTTTCAATAATTAATTATTTGTTTCATCGATGATACCATTAACATTCAATTTATAAAACGATCACCTACGACTCAAAAGATAATGAATTTGTGATTGAGTACAAGATAAAAGTATCCTGATTGTATTCAAGGATGAGTAGTTGCCCCGGACTGTATTTCTCAATTCATGTTGCTTAAAACATTGAACAGATTGTTCTCTAGATGAAAAATAGACATGATTGATCCACAATGAAAGCCACATTAGCTAACATTGGAGAGCTCCCTCCTCATGTTTGAGTATTACCAAGAAATGTATTTCTTCCATTCAAATGGTTCAATAAGCAGCACCTCTGAAACAAACTTGGTACTGGTTTCTGTACATACATTACACAATGCATCACTTTTATTGAGGTGTTCTGATCCAATACGCTTGCTTTTAAATATGTATATTTATGTCCTCTTTCATAAGGGAAAGTATTTGTCACTGTTTGGTCAGTGCAATATGGTTTTTGGGATTCAAAGTTTTTTCGCGTAAACTGGGGTATCGAAAACTGCGACTTTGATTTGCTGGTGAAAGGTGTGGTTTGGTCCCGGAGACCAGCAGATTGCCAGCCACTTGAATTGATGGAAGATTAAAACTCATCTACTTATTCATTTGTATGTGTTGCCATGGAAAATAATGTCATTAAATTTGGACATTAGAAAAATAATCACCACAGGCCAACCATCCTCAATTTTATTATTAAACAAGGGAAACAACAGTTGCAGAGAGAAATGTTAATGGCCCTCTTTGGGTCTTGGGAGTGGTCGCAACTGTTGCAGCCACTCCTGTGACCAATATTAAATCTTAAACACAGTCTGGGGGCTTCTTGCAAACTGTGAGTATTTGCTTATAGAATGATCAACAGCTGTGTTGCTTTGTGGATGAAGGGAGGGGGGAGGGAGGGGGGGGGGGGCAAGGAGAGCTAACATTAAAAATATATTTATTGGAACCATTACTGTGGTCACAGGCCCACTGAAACTTACCTAATATGGATTATCATACTGTTGGCCATCTTGCACTCTCCACAATGTGCCCCCTCCACATTGGACTAATAATAAGTCTTAGTTTGTTCAAATTGTGTTGCCTTTTTTAGGATGGTAAGAACATTTGGGGTTTCAATGGTATTATTCTTTGAATATGTTTATCTATTTAGTTTTTTGGAGTAAAGTCCATCCGGTTGTTTTTTCCGGTGAAGTTTTCAGTACAGGTTTCAGGTTATTTGTGCAGGTGCCTGAGCAAAAAACTTTGAGGCAGCCAAACATTTTTTTAATACTGATTGTGCCCTTCATAAAAAGTGTGGATTTCACCATTTCACATTACTTATTCCAAAGAAAACATTGACTTTGCCAATATAACAATGTCCTATGGTCTACTGGCAATGTTAAGCCTTTTTTTTAAGCAATTAAAGGTAAATCTGACAGGACAATTTTAATATTAGCATTTACACCTGCAAGAAAGTAATTTGTCAAAATTCTTATTCATGACAATCCAATTATTTAATGGCTTACAATGAGAAACCTTACCAAAGATTTTGGAATGTCCAGTTAATTTCATAAAGGATATTATTCCTCATCAGATGTATGGTCTCAATAATGAGAGCTAAAAATAATAATAATATAACAATAAAAACACAATATATATTTCTGGTTATATAAGTATCTTCTACAATTTAACAAAGACTTTCTCGAAACTTTTAATTTTTTTCTTATACTGTATCATACAGTAAAATAACCTGCATAAAGTATGGTCTATTCTGGTGCAACTATTGCTGCTGAGTTGGACTTTTGTAACTGGCTATAAACTGCATCTAAAACAACTGCTATTTGCTAAGACTGGCTTATGTTTGTGTTAACGTGACTATTTACATTGTAAAAGCCACTTGTGTATCTTTCCTATTGTGTGTACAAGTATATATGTGTGCACCTGTGAGTATATTGTCACGTTCCTTAAACTTCTGTATTTTTTATGCTCAGTTTTAATGACAATCTGCATGAGTCTATTTACCTCAATTTTTGAACAATGTGCATTTTTCTTTCTATTCACTCAAGTTTTGAATACTTTTAGTTCATATTAACGGATACTCTTTTATATCTGTATTTCACTGGTTCTTTTAGAAATTTGATAGCCAAGTAAATTGCACTAAAATCATTTCAAACAAAATACTAAAGAGAAAACTGTTGATCAGATAGAAATCTGGGGGAAATATTATTTAACAATAGTGGAAAGTAATTGATGAAATCACTTTGACAAATCACATCTTATCTGCATTAACATCATTGTGAAAGAAATAAGTAAGCAAATGTTCAACGACTGTACCTTAGTAACATAAGTTAAATTAAGTTGTTTACTTATAGAAACATAGAAACATAGAAATTAGGTGCAGGAGTAGGCCATTTGGCCCTTCGAGCTGCACCCGCCATTCAATATGATCATGGCTGATCATCCAACTCAGTATCCTGTACCTGCCTTCTCTCCATACCCCCTGATCCCCTTAGCCACAAGGGCCACATCTAACTCCCTCTTAAAATATAGCCAATGAAACTGGCCTCAACTACCCTCTGTGGCAGAGAGTTCCAGAGATTCACCACTCTCTGTGTGAAAAAAGTTCTTGACTGTAACTGAGAGAGAGTCCATTTAGACAAATAAGTCTGTATCGTCTCCCTTTCAAATCAGGATCCCTGCATCTATGAGGCAGTGCAGAGCCATTAGCTCATCGAGTACTCTGACTACATATAATCAAACAATTTGTATGTTATCTTCCCAAGGAATGTTTTCTTTTTTTTCTTAAATTGTAAAGCTACTAGTTCAACATTTAGTACTAGAGGAGTAGAATAACCCTCAAACCACATTTGTAAAAATGAAGGCTGCTATTCTCCATGCCTGCCACTAATTGTAATCCATTACAACCAATACCACTACACTCCTGCAATCAACAATTTCATACTTGCCTAACATTTGAGAATAACTGAAACATTTTACAAAGCACAGGTTTGATGTTTACTTTGTCAGAAATTTTATGAAAACTTTGAAAAGGTGATATTGAAATCTTATGTCTGTTCTTGTATGTTAAATGCTCAGGCTGCTACTGGTACGACATTTGAAAACACAAGATCCTTGCATTGTTTTAATTGCTGAACATTGTGATTCAGTTTAAAAAAAATTAATATGATTTTTTTCAGAATTGTCATAATAAATCTGAATTGAAAATTTTCAACCAGTATACTACATTAAGTGCAGAATTTTTCCAAAACGGATTGATTTATGTTATTCAAAATATCCAGATTTATGGTTATAATAAAGGATTAAATAGTAAAAAGTAATAATGTTGATATTTGATTGCACATTTCACGTCAGCCAATATAATTTAAAATACAGAAAGTTGTAGACTTTATTTTTGGAAATTACTATAAAGACATCTCCAAAGTCAGTGAATAAGGTCATAAGGAATAGAAATAGGCCATTCGGCCCATCAAGTCTACTCTGCCGTTCAATCTTGGCTGATCTATCTCTCCCTCCTAATCCTGTTCTCCTGCATTCTCCCCATAACATCTGACACCTGTACTAATCAAGAATCTATCTCTACATTAAAAATATCCACTGACTTGGCCTCCACAGCCTTCTGTAGCAAAGAATTCCACAGATTCACCACCCTCTGACTAAAGAGATCTCTCCTCATCTCCTTCCTAAAAGTACGTCCTTTAATTCTGAGGTGATGACCTCTAGTCCTAGACTCTCCCACTAATGGAGGCATCCTTGCCACATCCACTCTCTCCAAGCCTTTCACTATTCTGTACGTTTCAATTCGATCCCCCCTCATTCTTCTAAACTGCAGCGAGTACAGGCTTAGTGCTGACAAACAATCATCATAGGTTAACCTACTCATTCCTGGGATCATTCTTGTAAACCTCCATTGGACCCACTCCAGAGCCAGCACATCCTTTCTCAGATATGGTGCCCAAAATTGCTCACAATATACCAATGGTTGCCTTACCAGTGCCTTTTAGAGCATCAACATTACATTCCTGTTTTTGTATACAAGCCCTCTTGAAATAAATGCTAGCATAAATAGCTAGAATCTGCAATTCCTGATAGGTTTAATGAACTGTTGTACAATACATTTCTCTGTTGAATTATCCTGTTAGAGCATAGGATATAGAACAAGACAGCACAAGGACAGGCCCTTTGACCCACAATGTCCCTGACAAATATGATGCCAAGACCATCTCTTATCTACCATCTCTGCTCTTAGCAAAACAATGCCAAAACCAGGATAGGCTGATTATATAACAAAAGGAACCTCTTGGTTAAGGATTATTTGTTATTATAAATCAGTTTATAACAATTTGATATTTTTTCAAATATGCTTAGTATGGTTTAATCTTCAAATTTGTAATTATAGCAATGACACCCCGAATATATATTGTTGCTCAATAGATTGATTATTGAAATATGTTTGCTGTTTATTTCAATTAACGTACTTTCTAGGCATTTTACAGATTACAAATTGATAAAACAGACTAAATTATTTTAAAAGCAGTATTTAGCATGCTTAATAGTATAAAATGAACATTAGCAGATGATACTGAGTGGTATTATTTCTGAAATGGAAGCTCTTCTCTATACTTATATTTAAACCAAAGCAAGATAAACACATTAATGTGATGAGTAACACTGATGATATCTCCAATATTACAATATTGGACTTCAATTTACTTTCTCCCACACAATCACACTACCTGAAGTGGTTGAAATTGTGACCTGTAGGATATTGTAATGAATTATGTGGTTGAAGTAACCTTTGATGTTCTATGTCCTTACTTGGTCATGATCATTTGTGTTTGAAAAAATGCAGACATATCTCTTGGTGGAAGGTGCCCCCCTCAACCCCCCCCCCCCCCCCCCCCCCACCCCTTTAACGTGCCCTTCAAACGTATATAGTCTTTCCTTGAACATTCTTTACATCTTTGCCAAAAACTTGGTAACTTAGCCATTCCTATACAGTGCAAGGGGCTTCAAGATTTCATAGTCTTGCTCCATTCTAATTGTTCTCTACGTAACGCTATCAATAAGGATATCATTGCTTTGAGAGGTTACTGGAGCATGTGCACAAAATAAATATATGCAGCCCTCTACTTTAACAAGTATATTAGTACTTCAAGAACGGCAGCTTATAAGGCACACTCGCTGTAACTACCAGTCACAACTGTTACAAGAGCTCATGTCATGAATTTTTTTTTAAGGCTTTATCTGAGAATATCTTAATCAAGAAATGCATTTGTAATAAATAACACACGAGAAGATCTATAATTATATCAAGTTCTTTGCACACTTAAATAACTGAATAAAACATGTACTAATATATACCTCTTTAATGATTCCACTTGCAATGTATATATTTAGGTAATTGTGCAGTTTTGCTGCAGACACAGATTAAATACTGAGCATATAGGAAAAATAAGTTCTCCAATTATAACATGCAGTTCCCTGTACCGGGATAGAATTTCAAGGAGGCCAAGATGATGTTAAGCCACACACTTCTGCTACAAGAACCTTCCACTGTCAATATCTAAATTGAATATGCCACGTCTTAAGTTATACATTCACAGATTTTACTTATTATTGATGCATTTTAAATGTGCATTTTCAAAACCAATTTCAAATGTGCATTTTCAAAACCATGTTATTAATGTAATTGAAAATGTGCACTTTCTCAGTTGCTGTTCTTGAAGATACAATCTTCTATTTGACGGCAATGTATTTTTAAACCCTTGCTTAGTTTGTTACATGTGTGCCTGATTTTGAATGAGAAAACATAGTTTAAAAATTAAGCAAACTGGTAGCATGAAATGAGTCAGTCAGTGCTGGCTACTGTGCATTATTGCCACGCAAGTACTGGTTGAGCTGATAGGTAAAAAGGAACGATTTTCTTTGTGTGCAGTTGCAGGCATTAGAAGCACACAGTTTGATGTTAGATGCCCTAAACTGGCCACCAGAATATCCTCACCCACCCAAGAAACAGAAAATGTTCTAGCAACCGCTCCCATTTATAGATTTCCACTGAAAACTCCCTTGAACTAAAAAAGTGCATTAGTAAACCATAATGGTTGAATGGGACAGTCAAATCAAATGTGGTTCGTTTAAATCCTGTTAAACCTTTGCGAGATGTTGCCAGATGTTCGATTATTTGTTATTTGCATTCTGTTCAGTAAACCTGATATGAGGGTTAACCCCAAGTTTATAAATATTTCTATCCCCAAAGTTGCTTATCATAATTATTACATAAATTAGTAGGATTCAGTTAGGATGATGAAAGATCGCATGATGTTTGTTATAAGTACATAAGACTAAAATCAATAAAATGGTGGTTTTCCATAGTACCGACTGGTGTACGCAAAATACATAAATTAACACATGACAATAATACTTCATTTTCATTAATGTTCATTCCTCAGATATCCACAACAGGGCTGTTCAATGTAATCTTGCCACTTGTGAATAGTTTCTTTAACTGCGTCTGGAGATTAACTCTGTATCAATTCACACTTATTATTAAATGCTTACAACTTTTCCAAAAATGATATTTGTCAATAAATAAAGGAGACTTTTAAAAAGAAAGGAAAAGTCAAATGGACCACAAGTGTATTATGTTTGGTAGCTTGATTTGCTAGGAAAGTTTCATATAAATAATGGCATGACTCTTACTTTTTCTCCATATACAAGATGCATTTGGACTAACTTTTTCTCAGGCTCCTGCAATCTGTTTCAGTTGAAATTATTGTGAGTAAAGTTTCATATCGGAGAGAAAATTCATTTATTTTGTGGTTAGTTTTTCTGTTTCTGAAGCTCATTATCGACTATACATGCACTATAGTTATAGCTTTAAATATTAATTATAGATTGGATAATTACTCATGAATCCAGAAGTGTTTGTGAAAAATGTTTTTACACAAATAATATTTAAAAAAGCAAATCAGAAGTTGCCAGCAACGTTTTGTTCAAGGTAAAACTGGGTAAACATAAGATTAGATGAAAATGGGAACACGTACCTTTGCAGATGCTTAATCTTGAGCAAAACACAAAGTACTGGATCAACACAGCGGGTCAGGCAGCAGCTGTGGAGGTGGCTGGATAGGTTGGGACCCTTTGTTGATTGGATTTGAGAAGAAAAATGGACAGTGACTCATTGGAATATCAAAAAAACATGGATCTCTTGAATTAATTGCCAGATTCTTGTTATAGAAACATAGAAACATAGAAAATAGGTGCAGGAGTAGGCCATTCGGCCCTTCGAGCCTGCACCGCCATTCAATATGATCATGGCTGATCATCCAACTCAGTATCCTGTACCTGCCTTCTCTCCATACTCCCTGATCCCTTTAGCCACAAGGGCCACATCTAACTACCTCTTAAATATAACCAATGAACTGGCCTCAACTACATTCTGTGGCAGAGAATTCCAGAGATTCACCACACACTGTGTGAAAAATGTTTTTCTCATCTCGGTCCTAAAAGATTTCCCCCTTATCCTTAAACTGTGACCCCTTGTTCTGGACTTCCCCAACATCGGGAACAATCTTCCGGCATCTAGTCTGTCCAACCCCTTAAGAATTTTGTAAGTTTCTATAAGAACCCTCCTCAATCTTCTAAATTCTAGCGAGTACAAGCCGAGTCTATCCAGTTATAAACATGAAGTAAAACAATATAATACTGCTGCTCTAACCCTGCATTTTCCTTCAGACCATTAACACTTCTTCTGACGCTTTCAAATTATAGGAAAATAGCCGCGATTTTTTGGCCCATTACAAACTGCACCAGATTAGTGTACATTACGAGGCACAACAACACAGTGACTTAATTACTGGACAACTAATCTAGAGAGAATGAGTTCAAATTAACCCAGGCAAATTGAATATGTGAAAATTCTTTTGAGGAATATATTCCTACAGAAGCTCAAGCATTTGGCATACTTTGGAATTATATGGTACATAAGATAACAAAATCATTTTAAATATCTGCAGAATAAATGCTCCCTATAGATGAAATTTGGTATTGTTTTCAAATATCACTTCATCAACGTTGAAAACTTGTTTGTATCACTGCACACTGAATATGAAGAGTTAATAAATATTACCGTCATTATTAGAGGTATTCTTTCAAAGCATGCGAATACTGGAGGCATTGGCATAACACTGCATGCCTCATAAGAGAAGGCAGGCATTTCATTCTAAAGATTCAATTCCATCAACATCTTTACTGTTGAGCAGCAACTGCAAAATGCTCAGGATGCCAAACACTATCTATAATCCACAAAAAAAAAAGCATTGATGGTCGGAGGCCAGCAATGACAATGTATGATCAGACGCAGGGCAGACTATATAACAGGGCAGGTATGTAATGTGCATTAGTTGATTGTCCAGACCTGAAAGGTCACCTATCCATGTCCTCCAGAGATGCTGCCTGACCTGCTGAGTTACTCCAGCACATTCAATGCAAGCTTCCTGCATCTGCAGTTCCTTGTGTCCCCTAACACTGGATTTGTTTCACAAAGGTCCAAGCTCACTATTCAAGCTGCTATCACAATGCATTTTAATACTCTGCAGATAATATGTACAATGCAAGCTCGAAGGTGAAGGAAGAAGACAGCTCAAGAAAGAACGACGTGCATTAGACAGTTTTGCAACAGCTTCCATCGCCCCCACTTGCTGGGTCACATGCTTGCATGATTGATAATGTTTGCTTTGAAATGTAGTCTAATTATAGAACGGCAAGTAGCATTAAGGGCCTGTCCCACTTTCACGAGGTAATTCACGAATTTTCCCAAGTTTTCCCCTTGATTCAAACTCGCAGACTGTTCATAACCAGTTTGTAGATGTATCGTAGCGGCTCGTTATGCCAGCCGTAGGTACTCGTGGCATCAGGTAAGTCGGGACGTTTTGTCCAGCCCGATAAAAAATGTCCACGAGTAAAAAAATGGTCGGGATGAAAGAAATTGCAACTTTTTACTTGTAAGGAGGACATCGAAATAGTCATGGGAATTCGTAGATATACTCGTAACAGTTCGTAGGAGTTTGTGAACATAGTTGTGGAAGTTCGTAGGAGTTCGTAGATTACCACGATATTTGATTATTTTTTTTTTAGATCCTTTAAATTCGGCAGAGGTTTTGAATTAAGTCGTGAAAGTCAGACAGGACCTTTAACCTTCATGCTAGAAATTTGCTTGTGCTAATTTGGTCTCTCAATTTAACTATTTTTAAGAATTTACTGCTTCAGAATGCATCGAACACATTATTAGAAGTAGTGTGCTTCCCTTTTCAGCAGCTGAAAGATATTATATCCCATGTACTGAAGAATCTTAAGGGGTTGGACAGGCTAGATGCAGGAAGATTGTTCCTGTTGTTGGGGAAGTCCAGAACAAGGGGTCACAGTTTAAGGATAAGAGGGAAATCCTTTAGGACCGAGATGAGAAAAGCATTTTGCACACAGAGTGGTGAATCTCTGGAACTCTCTGCCACAGAGGGTAGTTGAGGCCAGTTCATTGGCTATATTTAAGAGGGAGTTAGATGTGGCCCTTGTGGCTAAAGTGATAAGGGGGTATGGAGAGAAGGCAGGTACGGGATACTGAGTTGGATGATCAACCATGATCATATTGAATGGCGGTGCAGGCTCGAAGGACCGAATGGCCTACTCCTGCACCTATTTTCTATGTTTCTATGTTTTTATGAATCACAAAACTGTAATTGTCAGGAACAAATGCTCTCCAAAACATTTAGTAACATGTGGAGTTCCTTGGATCCTTGCCAATGTTAGGGAAGTAGCCGGGATTGTTTAATAAACCTGTAATGAAAGAAACTACTCGCATTTAGTGTGTTATATAATCCTTAATCTCTTTACTGTCTAAAGGGATACAAATGGAGGCATTTTTTATTTGCGTTTTAAAAAAAACTAGGTTAGACACAATCTTGTTAGAGACAAATAACGAACTGGGTTGTGACAAAGTGATATAGACAATAGACAACAGACAATTGGTGCAGGAGTAGGCCATTCGGCCCTTCGAGCCAGCACCACCATTCAATGTGATCATGGCTGATCATCCAACTCAGTACCCTGTTCCTGCCTTCGCCCCGTATCCCCTGACTCAGCTATCCACAAGGCAGAGAATTCCACACTCCGAAAGATGTCTCTTAGAAACATAGAAAATAGGTGCAGGAGTAGGCCATTTGGCCATTCGAGCCATTCAATATGATCATGGCTGATCATCCCACTCAGTAATCCTGTACCTGCCTTCTCTCCATATCCCCCTGATCCCTTTAGACCACAAGGGCCACATCTAACTCCCCTCTTAAATATAGTCCAAATGAACTGGCCTCAAACTTACCATCTGTGGCAGAGTGAATTCCAGAGATTCACCACTCTCTGTGTGAAAAATGTTTTTCTCATCTCGTCCTAAAAGATTTCCCCTTATCCCTTAATCTGTGACCCCTTGTTCTGGACTTCCCCAACAGGGGGACCAATCTTCCAGCATCTAGCCTGTCCAATCCCTTAAGAATTTTGTAAGATGATCATGGCTGATCATCCCAAATCTGTACCCCGTTCCTGCCTTCTCCCCATATCCCCTGATTCCGCTATCGTTAAGAGCCCCAATCTAGCTCTCTCTTGAAAGTATCCAGAGAACCGGCCTCCACCACCATCTTGAGGCAGGAGAATTACCACGGACTCAGAAAGATGGCCTCTTGTTCTTTCATTTGTAATATTACACCAGGATTAAGTTTCACCTGATTGAACTAAGCAATGTGAACATAATGCTTGTTGTCTTATGAGGAATAAAATGAAAACAGAATAGGTGAATCTGAACACTGCTCCCCATGAATCATGATATATGATTTGCCCTGTGTTAAACTATTTTTACAAAAAGAGAGAAAGCAATGCGAGTCATTCAGTCAAAAATACTGCTGAATAATGCCAAGGTGCCTCTTCAGGGTCAGGATGAATATATTAAACGAGTCAGTCCCACTTGGCTAACAGTTTGTACCTCAAAAGTGATTAGGTGAAACCCACGTGTTTACTAAAAAGCTAGTCAGCAAATCAATTATAAATAAACAACCGCTTTTAAAGATCCCCCCCCCCCAAATTTAACACCTACTCAACTGTCAGTCCAGTTGTGGGTTGACTGTACTGAAAATATGTGTTCAATAGCCTAAAAAAATTAATGCTGAAATTTTGGAAGGGTTACATCAAATACCAATGCTTAAATGTGGATTGCCAAGGATGTTGGACACTGCTCATCTTGAGGAAATGCGATTCCTCCTAATGGATAAATCAGACCAATTCATAACGAATTGGTCTCCATTCGGCGTTTTTTTGGAATCATATGGTGCAACACACATTGTAAAAAAATACTGTTTCAGGATTGCTGGACGAGGGTTGGTCAAGATTATAAAATAATGATCGCCTTTCTTTTTATTTTTATTTTATTTTCTCTATTTTCTCTCTCAACTTTCTCCATTTATCTCTTCCTTTTCTTTCTACACACACTATATATTCACATCTTTCTATCCTTTACTATCTAACTTCTTTTTCTTATTCTAATAATTTTTAATGTAACAAAAAAAAAAAAGAAGGTTATATAAAAATGTATTATGAAAATATATATTAGGCACTTGGTGCCATATGACTGTACTTCTAATAAAATTAAAAAAATAAAATAAAAATAAAATAAAAAAAATAGTCAAGAATTCAAAAATCAAGTCACATATCTGCTCCACAACAGTGATCTGTCCTAGAAAAATAGCTGTATCCTAAAAGGCCTGTCCCACGAGCATGCGACTCCATGCGGCAAGCGCGACCTAAAGCCCGCAGCCGCCTCGACTGCTGTACGCACGGCGGTTCGAGAGAGTGACGGGTGAACTTCGAGCGAAGTCCGAGGGCGTACGGAGTACGAGATGCCCATCGAGGCGGCGCGTCTTGCGAGTAGGGTGGTAGTGCCTTGCTGCATACAGGCGCATGCTCGTGGGACAGGCCCTTAAGAAGGGCAACGTAGACACCTCAACGCACTTGACAATATCCACCAGTTTGTCTGTCTCCAACATTACCCTTGACATCCTTTGACATGGTATGTGGACCCACAACAGCATCCCCCTTCTACGAGTCCAGACACAAGTTTGGAAGTTGTTCAGCCATGAGCTGAATACACTTTCTCGGCATCTGATCCTAAAATGGTGTCTGGTCTTGCGCTTCTTGTGCGTGATGGTGGAAAACAGGGGGCCGCGACGTGAACGCTCTTTCCTTGACCCCACAGCATCCCGATCACGTCAACAGCTCCAAAATTTAGGGCTCTGGCTATTTGTTACCACCACAAGCCTTTTTTTTTTTTTTTCTAATGAATGGATGATATCATCCATACACCTAATACGACTCCTTAAATAGTGCAAGATTTTCAAGAGGACATGAGAACATTGCCAAGGCTTCTTCTTGGTCTCCTTGAACCATTTTATTTTTCACCAACTAAGAGGAATTCCTAGCCTCAGGTGTTCCACATCCACTAAAGATCATAAGTCATAATGAAGAGATAGGAATTAGGCCATCGGGCCCCATCAAGCCTACTCTGCCATTCAATCATGGCTGATCTATCTCTGTTCCTCCTCACTCCATTTCTCTGCATTCTCCCTCTAAACATCTACACCTGTTACTAATCAAGATGAAGGGAGTGCAGACATTCACAAACAGCCCACCACACCCCCATCCATTCAGTCATACTGCCTCACCAAATGTAGAATAGAGTGTGATGGCTACACAGGACTCCTCAGCTGACTCAGAACCCAGAGAACTATGTAATTCTCAACATCGATGGACAACCTACAAAGGGATCAATGATTCAAGCTAAACTGGGAGAATGGATAGTCCAATGGTGTTCACAAAATATTGGAGGAGAACTGGAAAAACTGGATTCTATGGCCCATAGAAACCCCTACCATCAAAAACCTATTTTACACTGAATAGTTTTCATCAGTAGTTGAAGGTGCAGGTTGTTACGGCATGATATATAGAATCGTTACTAAATTCTGACAGCTTCTTTAAATGTTAATTCAATTGCCATGGCTTAAAGCCCATCGTGGCGGGCAGGGTGTTTGGCTCATGCTTTTGAGACTAGAAGGGATCCAGTAGAATCAATATTTTGCCTGTAATTAAACTAGAAAAGCAGTGTAATTTCTGAATGAAGATTGGAAAAATTACCATCATGAAGATGGCCCAATTCCCTCAGTGCGCTGAAGTAAGTCATCTCCCAACCGAAGATTCATGCATCCTACATTTCCTCTCTTGCTATCAAAAATTGCTCATTTTGATTGCTTGCCTATCTGTACCTCAATGGAGATGCCAATTAAATAGTCTGAGCCCTGCTTAGATTTATCTGCCAATTTAGTTTTTAATGCACAGCATAATTTTTATTTATCACTGGGTTACAACATAGCCACAAAGAGCCGTAAAGACAGGAACGGGTGCTTTAGCCTACAATGATTATGCCAAAACATGATGCCCAAGTTAAAACTGATTCATCTGCCCATTATGTAGACAATAGGACAATAGGTACAGGAGTAGAGTCATCGGCCCTCGAGGCCGCAACGCCTTCAATGTGATCTGGCTGTATTTTCACCCAGAGTTGTGAATCGTAGAATTCTCTGCCCACCGACGGGCAGTGGAGGCACCATTCACTGGATATAGTTAAGAGCTCTTGGGACGTCTGGAATGAAGGGACACTCGGGACTAAGTGGGACCGTTGGGTCCCCAGTCACCCCGGGGGGGAGGGGAGGTGTATGGTGGAGGGTGGGGGTGGGAGGGGGTGTGGGGGTGGGAGGGGAGGGTGTATTCGGTCTGAGGGGTTTGTGAGGCGGGGGAGGAGGAGGGAAATGGGGGGGGGGCGAAGGTGGGTGGGAGGGGGTCGTGTGTGGGAAGGTGGTGGTGGGGAGGGGAGGTGAAGTGGTGTTTGGGGGAGGGTGTGTGTGCGGGGGGGTGGTTGGAGGGGGAGGTATGTGGTGTGTGGGCGGGGGTGGTGGAGTGGTCAGGGGGGTGTGGGGGGAGGGGTGTTTGGGCGGGGGGTGGGGATTGTGGGCATGAGGGGGGCGGGGGGATGTGGAGGCGGGGTCTGTGTGTGGGGGAGGGGATGTGTGTGGGGGGAGGGGGGTGTTGGCTGTGGGGGGAGAGGGAGGTGTGTGGGGGGAGGGGTTGTGGAGATGGGGTGTGTTGAAGTAGGGGGAGGATTTTAAAACACGATAACTCTTACCAGCTCCCACCGCGCGGAACGAAACGGGGCAATCGCAGCAAAGGAGGAACGGTGTGGAAGCGGGGGAAAATTATAGCGCTATAGCGTACGGTTTTTGCGCAAATAGATATGACCGCCAAACCGGACGATAGCAGGATCAGAGTTTACGTTATGTTATAGATAGAAGAGAGATGGGGAGAACTTCAGGAACAATGGTACGGATTTGA